>NC_142502.1:11462916-11618437 GCF_057876585.1 Rhinolophus sinicus
AAAGCTGCATGATTTCCTTGGTTAAAGAGGCCAGCCTTTTTTACTAAATAAACAGTTCTTACCAATCAAAACACATTATTCCTGTAGTTTGAAGCGAATATAGAAAGCCTTCAGAAAGAAAATTCTCGAGATTAGCCCTGGAAGGCAGTTTTATTGGGGGTGGGGTGGGGTACGGGGTAGAGGGGTGGGTATTCTAGTCTGGGGACAAATGTGCATAAAGAAATGAAAATGCAAATGAGCCATGCCAACCCACCATACCAGGCCTTATATTGAATTCTCATAATAACCTAGCAAGATTGGTTTTATTATTCCCAGTTTTCAAGGCAGTTTACTGAATCTCAGGGAATTTAAGTAACTTGTTCAAGTTCACATAAGGAGTAAATGGCAGAGCTGTGATTAAAAACATGATCTACCAGTGACAAAACCAGGCTCTTTCCCCTGGGCTACGTGGTGTCCCCATTTAAAGGTGAGCCAGAGCTAGCAAGTGAGGGCCTCAAATGTACAGTGCAGTAATATGGATTTGATCCAGTTAGGGGGTAGGGAGCCACTTGCATAACCGCGAATCAGAAGATGATCTAATGAAATTGGCATGTGAAAATATTAACCTCGCAGTAATTAATGGGCTATATTGGAGAAGGAAGGAGCTTTCGGAAGGCCAGTTAGGTAAGGGTGACAAATGCAGGCACTGAGTCATGAACTACTGGACTAGAGTGGAATCAGTGAAAATTTGGGACATACTACACAAAAGGAAAGAATGAAGTATATTGAATGCTTGGATATGGGACAGAAAACATTTGAGGATAAACCAAGAATGAGTCCCAGTTTTGGAGCCTGCAGTAACCGGTAAAATGATATGAACAAATTGGGGGAGGAAGAGTTTGTGGCTAAAAATGTGGAATTTCATTTATACTCTTTGTCATTTGCTTTTTTGATTTATTTTAGTTTTGTGTAAAGTTACTGGAAACTTGTGTTGTTTAGTAGTTAAGCAATCATTAGTCAATGCCATTTGTGCTGTTGCATCAAAGGTCCTAGTTAGCCTTGGGACCTCTGGGCCTCCTATAGAAAAGGTGAATCACCCAACCTGTTATTTCATAAAAACTTTTGGTAAACTAATGAGGTTTGTTGGTAAATACCTGGTATAACACATATTATGCAGACTTTCCAGTTTTCTGAGCATCCAACCTGACTGCCCAAATGTGATCGTGTTTTTCCCTTACAGTCTGAATGGTTCCACGTGTCTGTGGGGTCAAGTGACTGTGTCTCTGTCATATGTTTTTGGTACTTTAGCTGCATGTGCACATTAGGTGAATTCCAGAGGAACGTAGATTTGGAAGCAATTTTTCATGGAATGAGTTTTATAAGGGTCTCTACAGCAAAGATCAAATCAGTTTTCAGGTTAGGCAGAATTAACCTTTGCAGAAAATGATACTGAAAGCAAGAATTTATCTTTTCATGAAACAATTGTTCTGAAAGTTTCAGTAAATATAGAGTGCCTTTATTTCAGTATAAGTAAAGAATGGGTTAATTCTCTCTTGGAAAGAGATATTGAAGTCTTCTGTACCTTTCATTAGTGATCACCTATTAGCATCAGTTTTGAAAAACGTCTGAGTGAGTTTACCATAGACTGAAAAAAAATGTCTATAGGAATTTATGAATACTTCAATCAGAGCTTATGATATTCTTTTTTTTTAACCCATTACACTGTAAATACACGAGGGAATATTCTTTACTTCTTTGGTTTAAACTGTGTCTCTAGAGCTTAGAATTAGTAGGCATAGAGTAGGCACCAGTATTTTTTGAGCTAATTACTTATTATGTTAATTAATTTTCAATTAGTTATATAAATCAATTAATCAAAGCATGATTGAGAACCTGACATATTCCCAGAGTTCTACCAAAATGAGATGCTTTATGAATTATGGGCTTTTAGTTTATTTGAGTTCCATATTTATTGTTTTAGCCAAGAATCGACTTCTGAGTGTATACCAAAAAAATTCGAATATTTAAAAATGTTTCTTCAGAGAAGACAATGCAAACCAATTATGTAAAATCCATGAACTCTTTGCCAACATATGATCCTAGAGTTCGTATTGGAAAGGAGAATGAAAAGGTACAATATTGATAGGGCAAAATGTGATGTTTCAGCTGTTGTCAGCAAGCAGCTCACCTGAAGATAATGACTGATGGATGAAAGGGGTAAACCTGATTGCTTAGGAACCACTTGACTGAGGTCTTTTTGAATACTGTTACTTCCCTCATTATCATATCTTATAAAAGATCTTTCAAATGGATGTTAGGTTTAATCTATTTATTGTCTATGATGCTATCACTGTGTCCTAATATTTACTTTCTTCGGTAAGTCCCAGAATGTACAGAAGGTGCCAAAAAATGTGCATATTTTACGAAAGGAAAACTGTATTAAAATTGTCATACTCAATATATACTGATAACAAAAGATGAATAAAGTCACGTTTGACTTCTACAATTACAAGTGGTTACCATCAGTGTCCAGATACTTCTGATTACAGCAAACTACTGCTTCAGCAATGTTGACCAAAGTATCCACTTGTATACATTTTTTGGGTATCCCTGGTATTTCTAAAATAATAGTTTCCTACTGGGTTTTATGGTCAGACTGTAGTTGAGGCAGGTGGTTTTTAATAATTTTTAATTGCTTAGTTGATGTAATGTGGCAACAGTTGCTTATGCGGCCAATACTATTTCCCTTTACATTCTTTCCAAACTTTTCAAACTCAATTGTGAAACACCAAGACTATGAAATCCCTTGGGGTTTTCTCTTGTCCTCCGGAGGCAGTGATGTGCGCCGGCACTACTGCTTGGATGAGGATGCCCGAGGTAATGCATAGGTTGGGCTGTCTCATAGGACAGTCCCCTTAGCGCCCAGCACTGACTAAAATGCCTACTCAGCACTGTCCTCCCATCTCTGGGGGGCAGTCCATGCTGCTTAGGCTGGTGTTTCCACTTCTATTCTACTTTATCTTTCCTTGGTAGAATCCATCTTCTTGCTTCTTGAAAGTTTAAATTAATTTTTAAAATGCTTTAAAATATTATACAACAATATGGGTTCATTTAGAAAAATTAGAAAATGCAATTAAGCAAAATTTAAAAAAAGGACAGACAGGGAGGCAAACATACAGAAAAAAATGAATTCAAGCTCATTTACTTTTTTAAATGAACCACGATCCTGTCACCTCAATGTGATCATTGTAAATATTTTGTTGTTTGTGTTTCCAAACTTGTTTCTGTTTCCCAATGATAAAATATACTATCTGTAATATTGTAACTGATTTTCTCACTAAGAATACATTACAAACATATTTCCCTGTCAATATGTATATATCCACAACATCATTTCAAATGGCTATATTACCCATGGATGCAGCATAGTATATTTAACCATCCAGAGAATTTATAATCAGAAGTGCCTTTTATTCTAAAGTCTTTCAAAAATAGCTCACAGGAAATAGAATGCACAAGTACACATATATTAACTTAAATATAGAGCGGTGCATATTTAACTTACATTATGCGTATGTGTAAATAGGTGTGTAATATAACTATTACTATATGTGTATAAATATTAATACATGTGTATCAATAGATTGATATGTGTGTATGCATATGTGTATGTATGTGTATGTGTGTATAATTTAGTCATTCTTTTAAGCCAGCAGGCAGGAAGGTGGATTTTGCCAGCATGGTATAAGAGAGAAATGCTACCTGGATTCTAGTCTCGTACTTTCTTTTGAAGTCGTGTACCCCTACGTCAGTGATATAACTCTCTATGCATCCATTTTCTTTCAAGTACACTTTGACTAAGAACATTATCTCTACAGAATTTGGAGCGACTTTGAGAAGATCACATGCATCTTAAAACACTATAAAAAAATCAAAGGAATACATACAAAGAAAGGCAATTTTGTATATGCTTTAGGTGAAATGTGCTTACATAATACTGTGATTTTGGGGTGCAGAAGAATTGTGCTAAGGCTTTTCAGATGCCAGAAATGGTTTCTTTTGGCAACAGTGGCCTGTCCTGTGCTAGAGATTCTAAACTTTGCTGACTGACCCTGTGTAAAGGATGCTTTTAAGGCCTAAAACAGGGGAATGAGCTAGAAGGTCCCAGGGGATTTTTCAGTGTGGTAGTTCCTAACCTGGAGGAAGAGGTCAGGTGATTCACGATTTAGTGATGAAGGCTGTGTGCACACTTCCCAATCAATAGCATGAGAAGTGGCCCATGGGATGAGCTGAACTTTTGGTTCGATTTGAGGATTTTCCCGAGAAGTCATTATTTGAAGATTTATCATCCCTCTGAAGCAAGCTCTTTTAAGGGCCAAAAGCCCAGCTGCTTCTACAGACAAGCTAACTGATAAATTCATCTGTCATCATGCTGCTGTGTTTAGTCTCCCAGAGAGCATGTTTCAGGAACATTTCAGAAGGAAGCGATGCAGGGAAGAATTAAAAAAAAAAAAGAAAAGTTGAACATTTTTTGAAGAAGTCAGAATTTAGGAGAATCTGTTTGAAACAATGTCTTCAAAAAAGACACCAGGAAATGACGTGCTGCAGTAGAAGCTATCCCTGGGTGCAGAATCAGGAGGACAGGTTGTACCTTGATCACTTAACACCTCAGACAAAAAAACCACCCCCTCTCTGGGCCTTCCTCCTTATCTGTTAAACAACTGTGAACAGATAGCCATGACTCGTAAAACAGATGGTGCTCATTAACAGCACGTTAACCACTATTTTCATACTTTGAAGCTTATGCAACTTATTGTGGCAAATGCGTTTTCATCTTTTGAGGGCAAATCATGAATTTTGGAGTAGTAGCCTTAAAACTTTTTAAAATTTATTTTTTATTTAAAAAATTGTGGTGAAATACACATAACATGAAAGTTCCCACTTCTAAGGGTACAGTTCAGTGGCATTAAGTACATTCACATTATTGTGCTACCATCTCTAGAATTCTTCATTTTACAGAACTGAAACTCTGCACTCAAACAATCACTCTCCATTCCTCCTTTGCTCAGCCCCAGCAACCCCACTTCTACTTTCTGTATCATAAATTTGGCTACTCTAGGTTCTTCATATAAGTGGAATCACACAGTATTTGTCCTTTGGTGACTGGCTTATTTCACTTAGCATAATGTCTTCTAGGTTCATTCATGTGATAACAAGTGTCAGCATTTCCTTTTTGAGGCTGAATATTTTCCGTTGTGTGTATATACTGCATTTTGTTTATCCACTCATATCTTTTGGGTTGTGTCTACCTCTTGGTTGTTGTAAATAATGTTGCTATAAACATGGGTGCACAAGTATCTCTTTGAGACCCAGCTTTCAATTTTTTTGGCTTTGAATTTCGAAGTGGAATTACTGGATCATATAATTCTATTTTTTTTTTTTTTAGTTTATGTACAAATGTATTTGACCAAAATATAGAAAAGGTGATACTATTACATATGATACAGCAGCAAGAATCTAAAGGAAAAGTGTGGGCTCTATTCAATTGCACAATTTGCTAGTGTATCTCCTGGGTAGTGTGATGCATAATAAACAGGAGAGAGAGAGACAGAGAGGAGTCAGATAAGCTAGAAGCAGGGTGATTTTTAGTCAGAACTGTAAACTGGAGTTGGCCCCCCAACACTGCTGGGGAATATGGAATGTTTCAGCTCTTGAGATGTTAACCGAGAAAGCAAGAACATAACAAAGCCAAAATGTGCAGCCCTGTCTACAAAATCCAGTTTAATCAGGAGACTCCTGGTCTTTTATTAACTTAGTCTTGAAGAAGGAATTAAAGTCCTAGATATGTAAATCTTCAATTTATTGTTCCCTAAAGTACAGAGGAGATGAAGTTAGGCCAGTTCCTTTATCTCTGCTGCCAGAGAGGCCCCTTCTGACCAATATTTATTAATAGAAAAATGCTCTTGCTCAATAATTGATGGTGAACAATCTTTTTGATATAGCTCCCGTGAACAGGACTAAATTCTACCATATTCATTCCTGCTGAGTAGATGGCCTCTTATCAGAGTATTATGACTATTTCCCCAGCACTCTCATGCTGCTTGCGCAGAAGATGTTTGTGCTGCATGGTAGAATGTGGAAAAAAGCCAGGGTGATTAGGTTAATCTATCTGTGGTTTCTGACTTCCCACAATAGCACCGCCCCGCTTTTGCTCTGGATGGAAAGGCCCCACCCATTTTAATGTGATAGTCTGTGGCCTCCTGTAGTGTGGCCACTGGTGGCTCAGAGGTTCTATTCTTCAACCTTTTAAATTGACCAGTGACTAGATATTTGAGTCTGTGTTTTGAAAGTGTGGAGTTGTCTAATCTCCCAGGAACCAAATGCCCTCAGTCTTAAGAGACTATGTTCAATAGGAAACACCCTGTCTACCTTAGACATAAATGCAATTTAAGGGTTAAAATAGAGCTGAAAAAGCTGGTGCCAATTGAAAAGAAAAAAGGAAGGAATTAAATTTAACTGGTGCTCACAGCTTCTCTGATACAAAATATTTGGTCACGTATTCATAATTTGCTTGACATTTCCAGCAAAGTGCAGATGCAGTAACAAAAGAAACTTCTTACGAGAGAAGAGAAAGACAGGGAGGTCTGGAGCTTCTGTTGGAACAGCTCTTCTGTTTTGGTTATAGACTGTGAAGTTCATTTAGTTTCTGATGTAAACTCACATTCTCTTCCAGTCTCTGATCCAGTGTCTGATGTAAGTTCACATTCTCTTCCTTGGCCTGGGCAAGTTTTTCTCCCAGGTCATCAATTGTCTTTTCCAGTTTTGCAATCCTTCTCTCTGCAAATTTCAGCACGGGTCTCACCCTCTTTCAGTTTGTCAGACAGAAGTTTAAGTTCTTCTTCATATTTATCCTTTTCAGAATACTTTTCAGAGGCCGCCTCCAGCGACTTCAGGTTGTTAGTGACATTCTTGAGTTCTTCCAGGTCACCACATTTTAGATTAGACACCTCGGGCACACTCCTCCACCCTTTCCAGCTCGCTCCCCAAGCTCCAACTTACCAGCTACCTCCTCCTATGTGCAGTCTGCCTTCTCTGCAATGTGCTTGGCCTCTGAGCTGCAACTCCTGGATCTCCATCTTCTCATCTTTCATGGCCCGGTTTTCTATCACCTTCATTCCTCTCTTGCTCTCATTGGCAGACTTTTCTGCTTCCTCCAGCTTCTGCAGGGCCATGGCCAGTCGTTCTTGGGTCCCGTCCAACTCCTTCTCAAAGAGCTGGATGCGCCGATTGAGAGCTGCCACATCCCTGTTAGCTTTCTTGCGCTGCTGGCGCTGGCGTTCCAGCTCCCACTGCAGGCCCTGCAAGCGGACCTCCGCGTCGTCTGCCTGCTGCTGCAGTGCCTGGGTTGCGCTCTGGGCTGGGCCAGACACAGGCTCCAGGGAGAGCTGCAGCAGCCGCCCATGTAATTCCAGTATTTTTAATTATTTGAACTGTCATACTGCTTTCCATAGTGGCTGCACCATTTTACCTTCCCACCAGCTGTACATAGGGGTTCCGATTTTTCCATATCCTCACCAACACTTGTTATTTTCTGGTTCTATTTGTTTGTTTTTGTTTGTTTTGATAGCTATTCTAATGGGTGTGCGGTAGTATGTCATTGTGGTTTTGATTTAATTTCCCTAATGATTATTGACCATGAGCATCTTTTCATGTGTTCTTTGGTCATTTGTACATCTTCTTAGGAGACAGGTCTTTTTCTGTTTTTGAATCAAGTTATTAGTTTTGCCTTGGTTGAGTAGCATCTTAATAGCACTCATGAAACTCATAAAAATACTTTGAAGAGATTGAAAGCTCCTGAAGAATGGGAAGATGTAATATACTTTGAAGACAAAGTTATACTGACTAACTGTGATTTTAAAAGAACTAACCTTATTCTTCATTTCTCATAGATTTCTAATATTGAAATTAAATGCACCCGAGTTTTACTTTTCTTAAATGGGTTTCCTTTATTTATTCTCCCCGTGTTCCTGCTCTAACCATGGACAGTAGATGAAACTTTTCAGGTAGAATGAGATGTAATCTATTCTGTAATAGTGAGATTTAATCAACTTTCTTATTCATTTAAAACTTTTCCTTCCTATTTAGTGCTTTCTTCCTTATTATTATTATTTTTTTGACCATGTTCCTGAAGAGACCCACCCTATGTAGGTAAAAATTATCTCTCAGGTTTAAGGCTCCTAAAAGAACAGGTAAGAGATAAAGTTGGACAGGGTAAGATCATGAATGGCTTTGCATTCTAAGGATTTTATATTACAGAGAACAGTAACACAAAATGCATTTACATTGTAAAGCTTCCATCTTAATTGTTGTTGAAAATGATATTTCAGAAGCAATGACTATCTTTGTATGTCAGACTACCAGGAAGTTCACTAGTAACTTAATTTTATTTACAATATGATTCCACAGGGAGAGAATGGAAGAATGGCTAGGTAGGAGAGCTAATTTACAAATCATAAAGTAAGATGCCAGTTACTTCTTGGTCACCACTTCAATATGACCTAAAATACTAGGGAGGTAGTCATCTCTGGGTGATTTTTAGGAGGAAATAATGAAGAAGGTTTAGGGTACCAACCAACTGGGCTATTCATGAATAGGAACCATGAGTAGAAACATTTTCTTAGAGTGGAATGGCCTCTTGGTTTAGGTTTCTCAGAAGCAGACCCTCGGAAGAGGATTTGGGTGCCAGTAGTTTCTTTGGGAAGTGATACTGGAAATACTTGGAAATGGAATGGGGAAGTGAAAAAGGGTAGAAAGTTAGCTAAGAAAGGTCTCCCTACCAAGCCAATTCTGACTGTGGGTAACAAGCTTGATTCTGCTGGGGAACTCTAAGAGCCTGTAAAAAGTATACACCTCAGAGTTTTCTTCCCAAGGGCAGGGGAACAGGAGTATGTATACACCAGGTCCCATTGGTTGTTGCTTGAGGACTGATCCTGGGGACAATCATTCTTGAGCACCTCCGCACAGGTGGGGAAGTGGAATGTGGTAGCCACGGAAGCACTTCCACAGAGAGACAGTGCTGTTGGTAGGAAGTGTCGCTAGTGGCCCCTGGGTGGTCAGGCCTAGGGGATGTGGCTGAGTCACCAGCAGCGCCTGCTTCAAGTGGTCTGCTTCCTTCCGAGCCTTTTTTCTCTCGCCCTGGTCGGGGCCTCAGCATCCTCAGGACTATCATAATTATCACAATCAGCACTCTCAGTCCATTTTTATCATTTATTCCAGGAATCTGCATGTTCTGTAGGCAATTGGGCTTTTCTGTTTATTAGTCAAAAATGCAGACCAAATGTTCTCTGTGTAGAATATCTATTTCTAGGCATTTGTGAGAAGAAAGTGTCTTTCAGTCAAAGTCTCATTACATGCACAGAGTAATGTTAGATAAACCCAAATGCAATAATATTTTAATAAAAACATACCTTAGATCATATAAGAAGGATACACCGTGTTTCCCCGAAAATAAGACTGGGTCTTATATTAATTTTTGCTCGAAGAGACACATTAGGGCGTATTTTCAAGGGATGTCTTATTTTTTCATGCACAACAATCTACATTTATTCAAATACAGTCATGTCATCTTCTGGAACATCGTCGTAATGTACTAAATTCGTCCATCTGGCTGACGATCTTAACTGGGGCTTAGTTTTGGGGTAGGTCTTATTTTTGGGGAAACACGGTAGTAAGCTTGCTAGC
The DNA here is from genome assembly GCF_057876585.1 of Rhinolophus sinicus. Lineage (NCBI taxonomy): Eukaryota > Metazoa > Chordata > Mammalia > Chiroptera > Rhinolophidae > Rhinolophus > Rhinolophus sinicus. The sequence goes on from NC_142502.1 coordinate 11,472,637, forward strand.
ATTATTGTCCTCCAGATAACTTAAAGTATTTTCTCCAGTGATTAATCTGATGTAAAGAAGTCAGGGAAGGTTGAGATACACAGCTATTCAAGGGCTCAGTTGACAGTGGACAGAGTAAAAACCTTATGACTTCACCTTTGTCTTTCTGGATCATTCCCTCTCTTTTGTTTTCATTCCTTTTTCCAGTTCTTATCAGTTAATGAAATAATCAAATCTTAACTTTGTTTTATAGCTTTAACAATTTTATAGGATCACGTACATCTATGTTAACTCTAGTTAGCCTCGAGACGCTGGTTATATCTCCTTTTCCACTGTGTGGACACTGACTTGGGAGGTTCAGTGCTCTGCTTCAGATCACACGGTAGGTGGGTTGCATCAAGATATTCTGATACCAAATCCAGGGTTCTTTCTTCTGTGCCATCCATTGGCTACAGAGTCTCTTCTCCTATTTTAGCTCCTGGTTGAGACTAAAGTTCTTCAGTCACACGTTTCGCATTATTTAACTGATTTCTGGGTTCTGGTCCAAGTTTTATCACTTTACTCATCCACATAACTTTCCTATTTATAATGCCAATCTAGTTTGCTGTCTGGGTCAGAAACTGATCAGTTTCGTACATTCTGGCACTTGAATATGATTAATTTTCCTCTGACAGGTAAGATAGTACTATGTGCGTGGCCTATGCTTAGTTCTCAAATGTTAGCCGTTTTTAGATATTAGTCAAGATTACTCTATTTCTTAAAAGGACTTTGGGCATTCTCACTGCACGTCTGCTTCTGACATCTAGAAGCAAAACAAGACATTGTTTTCTTGCTACCCTTGCAGTGTGTGTACAGCCCAGAGTTGGTAAGTTCAGCTCCATGCTCTCTGCCCAGGCAATTCTTGCAGAATGTAGATTGCCTTGATGTGTAATCCTTATGTTTCCTTTTCTGGAAGGAAGAGGGAGATGAGGGGCTCATCAGAACAAAGCAGTGTGTTGATCTCTAGTGTATAGAGAGGAAGAGGGAATCTTTAAGTCCATGCAGATTTTTTTCTTTTGAGGGGGAAGAACTACTAAAACTATGTAAAAATAATAATGACAATATCACTACTGAAAGTCCTTAGGCTTTATTCCACTAAATACTTATAGTCAACATTCTGTGCTCTAAGGTCTCTTGGAGTCATTAGCAGTGGTGTGGGGTTATGTCACCATGCTTACATTCATCTAGGTTCATATGTTTTTTAGAAGTTGCTTTGTGTGTGTGTGTGTGTGTGTGTGTTTAGTATAAATAATTCACCCAGTCCCAAAGTCAACACTGTGTAACAAGTTACAGCCAGATAAGTCTTGCTTTCATCCCTATTCCTCCACCTTCTTTCCTCTCTCTTTTTATGTTTGTTTTTGTTTTTATTTTTCTGTTGTTTTTTTTTTACAGATATAGACGCGTAAGTATACTGAGGCATATCCTATTTCTTTTTTATTACACAATTTTAGCATACTACATCTATTGTATCTATCTTATTTTTTCTCTTACTATGTCCTAGAGATTACTCTATATCTATACATGTCTTTTTTGTGTAGTTATTAATTGCATGTGGATGCCACAGTTTATTCAACAGTCCCCTGATGATAGGCAGTTGGATTCTACCCAGTTTTTTCTTGTTGCAAATAATGTTTCAGTGCACATATCATTGCACATAATAATAATTAGGACAAATCATAGAAGTGGGCCTTCTGGGTCAAAGGGTACACACATTGTTGCTAGTTACTACCCTGTTTCCTTACATTGGGTTGCATTTTGCAGTGTCTGACAGGGACTGTTTCTCTGTAGAACTAGAACTTTAACAATTAACTTTATTCTTTTGTTCCATCTCAGTTTATTTTAGGCTTGTAATTTAGAGACTGTAATTCAAATTTCTCTAGTGGTCAGAGGTCTGTGTGTACCAGTGACCACAGTTTTTTCAAATTTAATGACAACAGGTGACATAAAAATGGGCAGCTTCGCCTAGAGCTTGGACTTTGTCTGTTTCCCACGTATGGGTGGTTTCAGGGCAGAAGCAAGCAAACCATGGACTTATTTGGAGAAATGGAGTTTGCAGTTTCTCCTGATTCCGATATCCAGTGGGTGACTTCACTTCAATTTATTTAAAGTAATTCCAAAAATGTTAAATTCATATTCACACATAAACACAAAAGCATCTTACATGAAAACTTATATATTTTTTAAAACTATGTTTTCCTCTGAAATTTAATAAGATCCTATTCATTTGAAGACCTGTGATTTGTTTAATAACAGGTTTGGAGAGGAAATGCTACCATGAAAATCCATATAGATTCTCAGTTGCATTTTGATTTCAGAATTATTAAAGAAAAAATCAGTTTCTTAGAATCAAGGAAATATGGTTCCACTGAGAATAGAGAGATAATTATATTTTTATTTTTAACCATGAAATACATTATGATTTCCTCTGTTATACTTCATTTGTTGCTGGTTTGGTCTTCTTTGACCTACTTAGCCTCTGGAATATATGCATCACTTATTTTTCTTGGTCTGCCCTTCTACCTTTCTGACATATATAGATACTTACAAAGTAATTTTGTCTATTTTCAAGGTTATCTGTAGTGTGAAAAAGTCCAACTTTATTGATGGCAATGAACACTTATTTTGGTACTTAAATACTGAAAATTTGATGCTTGATTATAATTAATTAAAAAATTGTGTCTGAAGTGTGATATAGTCTGTATAAAATATTTTTGCCCCTAAAATTCATGTAGTCCAAAATTGAAGCCAGAATTCAGCTTAAACCATAGACTATACGAAATATTAAACGAATTTTGCATCTAAAATGTGACCAAGTCATACTGAATCATAGGCGGGATCATCAGAGACTTCCATATTTACCTTCGTTCAAGTCTCACTGATAGCGAAACGGGAGGGATTTCACTCATAGTTTTTTATTCCCCAAACTTTTCCTGCATCTCATGTTTATAAAAACAACTTTATTGAAATATATTTTATGTGTCATAAAATTCACCCGATTCAAATTTACAATTTAATATATTTTTGTAAATTTACTGAGTGATGAAACCATCATAATAAATCAGTTTTAAATCATTTTCATCATATCAATGAAACCCTTAATGCCCATTTACAATTAAACTTCATTCCTACCCCCAATTCCAGACAACCACCATTCTACTTTTTGTTTCCGTAGATCTCCCTTTTCTCTACAATTCGTATAAAGGAATCATACATTAATGTATGTTTCTTGTATCTGACTTTCACTTAGCATAGAGTTTTCAAGGTTATTCATATTTTAGCACATGTCCATAGTTTACTAAATAATATTCCATTGTATGAATATACCACTCTATTTATTTGCCAGCTGAGGGATATTTAGATTATCTCCAGTTTTGGGCTATTATGAATAATGTTGCTATAATATTTGTATCCAAATCTTTGTGTAGATGTAGCTGTCATTTCTCTTGGGTAGGTACCTAGGAGTGGAATTGCTAGGTTGTATGGTAATTATATGTTTACATTTTTTAGGAACTGTCAAGTTGTTTTCCAAAGTGGTTCCTGCATCACATTTTAGTACTTATTGCCATTTAGCACTTTATAGTCCGAGGTAAAAAACAATGTTCCTTATTATTCATTCATTCATAAAACTCATTTCTTTATTTCATATCTATTGAACACTTACCTTGTCCCAGGTATTTTTGCTATAACTATAAATGACAATAGTATTTCCTTCAAGGTGCTCATAGTCTATTGGAAAAACAGACAAATAATCAGATAAACAAATACATTAAGAGAAGTATGTAAGTGAAGCCCACACCTGGCGCTGGGTACCAAAGGAGGGCACCTATTCCAGTCTCAGAGTAACAGGGACAAAGTTTTGAAGGTCACACCTGAGTCGGTTCCTGGAGCCCTATCTAGGGGAATGAAGTAGGAAGTACATTATGAACCTAGGAGCAAAAGGCAATCTTCTCTGCTCGTGGTCAGAAACCTTTTATCCTGATCAGCTTTACTGTTTTCCATAGCCGTTGTTACCTATAACACACTGTGCAACGTCTGTATTTATGTGTTGAGCTATTGTCTCTTTTCTCCTTCAGAGTAAAAATCTCTGTCTGTTTTGTTCACTATACTATGTATCCCAACTATCTCACACAGTGCCTGGCACAAAGAAACTAGTCAGATATATTTGTTGACTAAATGAATGTGTAACACTAAACCGTTTTGATAAAAATGTGTATTTAATGCTGCCTAATGACAGCAACTGCAGGTGAGACTCCACTGACACAGATAAAAGCAGAATCGCTAGGAAAAGCGGATGGATTGATTGATGAGGAGGAACACCTCTGAGATTGTAGAACATCCTACCATAAAGTATAAGGCTTTGTCTCACTTCAGGATTTAAGACTAGACTTGGTAAGGCAAGTTTGCATAGTGGCGAAAAAATGGTTTGGTACCTCTGGCAAGAGAACACACTTTTTTATGACCTTAGGATACAGAAGAAGTTTGCAGATACCAATGCAGAACTTTCAAGTAACTTTTCAGAAAGTTAGGAATCCTTGAGGAGGAAAGAAACTATTGGAGAAAGTTCTTTTGATGAACAGAGCACGGAACAAGGGATCTGAGGGGAGTAGGAGGAGGGGAAGGAGGAGGAAGAGAAGTGTCATTCTATCTTTTTTGAAGCATTTTTGCAAGTCAAATAAGCAAGGACAATTTTTGACATCGTTACCTGTGATTTTGAGTATTGCTTGAATGTCTTCATCACAGTGGAAAACTGCCTTTGCTTATGAAGGAAAGGGAGATTTACTGGGGAAACACTAACGTGTCTGTTACTCAAATTTATTTAGGCTCTTAGTTGAAGGAATCTCAGCCATTTCTGTTATGCAGAAACAGAATGCACCCAAGTGAAGATTTGTGACATATCTTTTACATGGATTTATTTTTAAGTAAATAAAAAGTATTAGTAAAGGCATATATTTATGTTTCATTTTTTGATTGATTTTTGTATTCTAATTTTAGATGGGCTTTTTGTACTGAAAAGAAATTGTCTAGAGGCTGATAATGCTATAAATTGGGTGTCAATTCTAATTCAGCTCAATGGAAGTGTTTTCATTCTTTTGTTTATTTTCGGTTGAGTAGGAGCAAGGACACTGGAGGAGATGGAATTGTGTAGTTAAGCAGGACATGATCATGAAGTGCATTTTTTTAATACTCTGCTAAGGCAAGCAGACTTTATCCAAAGGCAATTGGGAACCATGCAATATTTTAATGAGAGAAGTAATGTGAAGAATGGAGTAAAGATTTGCTGTTACTGTGATTTGGACACTAAATTGGAGGAAAAGACAGAATTAGAGAGAGGGAAAATGGCTTCAGAGACTTTTTCAGTAATTCAGGTGGACGTTAACGGTGATATGAAGGAAGTGGTAGGTAATGGATGGATTGAAGAGCTGCGACAGAGGTAGCAATGATAAAACTTAGTGATTACCTACACAGATGCTAAGGAGATGGAAGAGGCAAAAATGTCTTCCATATGTAGTTCCTTTTATGACAATTGGAAAGAAGTGATACCATTTATTGAAGTAAAGAACAGGAGAAAGAGGAAGAGGCATTTTAGGAAGTAAGATGATAAGTTTAGTTTTGGATATGTCTTTCTTATGGAGTGTGTTAATCACCTTGGGCTACTATAAGAAAATACCAAAGATTGGATAGCTTAAAGAACAAACATTTCTTGCTTACTGTTTTGAAGGCAAGTAAGGCCAAGATCAAAGACAGATTCGGTGTCTGATGAAGGCTTTCTTTCTGGTTTGTAAACAGCTGCCTTTTTGCCATATCCTTGCATGGAGGTGAGAGAGGGTCTCTGGTCTCTTCTTCTTACAAAGGCACTAATCTCACCATGCAGGCTCCACCTGAATGACATCATCTTAACCTAACTACTTCCCAAAGGCTGCACCTCCAAATACTATCACCCTAGGGATTAGGGTTTCAGCATATGAGTTTTGGGGCAATACAAACATTCAGTCCATAACAAGGAGCCCATGGAATACCTATGTGAATAGGTACACTAGGCAGTTGGATCCCTGAGACAGGATCCCTAGGGTTGAATCCCAGTTTGAAGTACAGATTTTGGATGTGTGTGTACAATGGTGATCCAGGCAGCCATGGGAGTATGTGGGGTCCTCCATGTAGAGTATTGGCATGAGAAGAGAACAGGAGTGTGGTCAGAGATCTGGGGAACACTGACATTTAAGAAACAGACAGGAGAAGATGACCCCATGAAAGAGAGCAAGGAGTAGTTAGAACAGAAGGAGATCAGCAGGAATGTGTTGTTAGAAAAGCAAGACTTGAGACATTTCAAGATGGAGGGAGTGGACTATAGTATCAGTTACCAGAGCTCAATTAAGCGAGGGCTCAAAAGATGGGACTTAGCAACACAGAGACCACTGGGTTCATGGTAACTACCACTTCTGCGGACCAGTGGGCGTGGACATGGATGGATGGAGGAAGTAGAAACAAATGGTGAATATAGATTATTTTTTTCATCCTAATATAATTAAAGAAATTGATATAAAAACACCTTAGCCTGACATATTTGCCCCCTTCCCCCCAGGTCAATTCACATAAGATTAACCACGTCAAAGTGAGCAATTCAGCGGCATTTAGTGTTGTGCAGCCACCACCGATGTCTAGTTCCAAAACATTTTCATCACACCAAAAGGAAAACCCATATGCATTAAGCAGTTGCTCCCCATTTCCCACTATACCAAGCCCCTGGCGACCACTAACCTGTGTTCTGTCTCTATGGATTTACCTCTTCGGGATATTTCATATAAATGGAATCATGTAATATGTGATGTTTTGTGTCTGGCTTGTTTCACTTTGTATAATGTTCTCAAGGTTCATCCACATTGTAGCATGTATCAGTGCTTCATTTGTTTTTATGGCCGAATGACATTCCATTATATGGATATACTATGATTTGTTTATTTATTCCTCTGTTGATGAATTGTTTCCACCTTTTGACTATTGCAAATAATGCTGCTGTGAATATGCAGGTACATGCGTTTATTTGTGACCTGTTTTCACTTATTTTGGGTACATATCTAGGAGTGGAATTGCTGGAGCCTAACCGTTTTTCAAAACTACACTTTTATATAGTGATGTTACCTGAGAATCTACAGGAAGCTTTGTGCATTGGAGAAAACATTGACTTGTGGTCTATGTTCTTTAAGTGCTTCACATTCTATTTGAGAGAGGATTGATGAAACCACCATTCAGTAATTAAACAGTGCATCATGAGGTAGATAAGTTGAATGAAGAAAATGCATATACTGAGGGTGTCAAAAAAAGTATACACATTTTAAGAAAGGAAAAACTATATTAAAATTACACAGATGGTAACCATTTTGAGCACCTCTTATAATTGCAGAAGTCAAACATGACTTCTATTCCTCTTTTCTTATCAATATATATTGAGTGTTACAGTTTTACTGCAGTTTTCCTTTCATAAAATGTGTATACATTTTTTTTGTCACCTTCTGTATGTGTAATTTTTAACAAGGAAGTTCCCTTTTCATTTATTTATTTATTTAAATTTATTTTTCAATTACAGTTGACATACAATATTATATTAATTTCAGGCATACAACATAGTGATTAGACATTTATATAACTTGCACTGTGATCACCCTGATAAGTCTAGTACCCATCTAGAAAGAGCCATTTAGAAATGAGTTGTGAGTCTTATAAGAAGAAAGCATTTCAAGTGAAGAGTTTGAATAAATTGGCTCATATAGGAGAGAAAGGAAAATACAGGCATAGGGTTGGATGTTTCAGTTTAATTTTTCTGAAGGAAGGCGTGCAAGTTGCACTCTGGTTAGCAACAAGGGAAAGAGATACAGAATGATGACGTGAACTAAGAGCATCCATGGTGCTACTTCAATAGCTAGCTAATTTTTAAATTTAAGATTGTATTTTCAGAATCAATTTATTCTCAACTCCCAATAAGCTCTGACTCATTTCTGTTTAATCATGTGGTCTGTATTTCTCTAATCACGCTGGTGTATATGGAAGAAGATTTGAGTTCTGTCTATGACAAGCAATCTAACCCTCTTGTGGTTCTGTTAAATTTTATCCATAAAATAAAGATTAACAAATTCTTAAAGAGGTAGAACAATGGTTACATTTCCTATAAAAATGTTGGTGTTTTAAAGTGGCATTTATACTATGTCCTCAAAAGTGTCGTTTTCTTCTGCAGTCTTCCCTTTGTAGAAAAAACTCCTAAGAATCAATTACAGAACTGAGACTTTCCCAGATATGACTCTGAGATTTAATCCCCAAGGAACTACCTACAGCCTTGGGAGAGGAAATAATGTTTGTTGAGTATCTGTTAAGTGTTTTATTTACCTGAGCTCATTTCTGTCTTATAACAACCCAGGAAGTGGTAGATTCATGATGTGAACCTCAATTTACTAACTCTAAAGTCAGATGTCTGTCCACCATATCTTAGGGTGCTATTTGGTTCCACCTTATGTACCTGTGGCTCACTAAAGTAGTGGGATGAACCTGATGCCGGGGCTGCAGACAGGCCCAGCAGGAAGCAGAGCTCCGATGGCTTGGCTCTGAACTTGTCCAGGAAGACAGGAAGGGGTGGGCAGGTCCTTTCCATGCCATATGTTGGCCATCCCTAAGCTGTGTCACATTACTCCTCATGGGAAGACTCTGGATGACTTATCAGGAGAATATTAATTTCTCTTACAAAATATGTATCTGGGGTAAGTCAAGTGCTATTCAGGGAGGTATCTTTTGATTCCTCTTGATTTCATTTATACTATCTCCCACATATGTGATCTCAATAAACTACCTGCTAGAGTTAACGCATTTGTTTATATATGTGGTATGTATGTGTTTCAGGCAGAAAAAGCTGATGGATTTGTCAACCTGCCTGATTTCACTGTGGAGAGAGCATCTGAATGCAAAAAAAAGCAGTAAGTTGTCTATCATTTTCCACAAAACTCTGAGCCAGGATAATATCTCTTCATAATGTTCCTCGAGTGATGTGACGATTTGGAAGTTAGTGAATGTGGCACTCAAATGTCTTAGAACTTTGAGCTTTATGGGTTGGTACCCTAAGCAATAATAGAAGCTTTTCACCTCTTGTTTTCTGGAATTTCATTTTGTTGGAGTGGATGGTTTTAAAACCCCATGGAGTCTTGGCATGGTATGTTGTTGACGACTGTGTCTGTGATATAATTAAAAACAAGCTCCCTTCCAGGATTGGCAGGGAAATCAGATGTCAAGGTTTTGTCCTTATAAAGGGAATGACTAGTTAAATAGGATTCTTCAGAGCTGTAGATATGATGGCAAGACCTGTTTCTTTTTCTTAGTTTATGGAGTTGTCAGTAGCCTCCTTGAAATTGAATTCTCTTGAGATGTCTTAGACTTGGGGATTATGGCCCAATATAATAATTTAAGTCCAAAATATTTGAGAACCAACAGGAACCAAAAAAAGTCACTAGCCCATTACCTCATTTTACAGAGAAGGGAACAGTCCAGAGAGTCTGGACTTGCCTAGAACACATGGGAGAGCTCTCTAGACTCAAAATGTTCTTCCCATAATAGTATCCAGCTGCATTTTGTATATATGTCCTCTTCACCTTTTTCTTATTTTTTCTACCATTGACATCTTTTCTCTATTTTATCAGAAAAGAACATTTCCCTATTGACCTATGTTGCTGGTAGCAGTGATTGACTTATTTCTAATAAAATAAATAAACTGGCATTAGCTTTAAGTCTTCACACTCTGGTGTAGCTGCATCTACCCAGTGATACATCAGCTCGTGGCGATTCTTGTGTTTTGACCAAACTGGTTATACACAAAAACTCTTGCCCGTACTGTAGGACTTCCGGCCTAAATGGTAAATGGGAAACAGTTTATTATTTGTTATCTTTAATGTTTTATGCTTTTATTAAAAAAATAATCTACCTTATATATTTTCTTTACCAGAGGGTGACTTAGATAAGGTTTTTGATGGGTTGTCACAGTGTGGAATTTCTATACTTGATTATTTTCCTGTAAATAGATTCTTGTATATATTCGATTGAATTGACACTTTTCTTAAAGGAGTTGATCTAAGTATTTTGAAGTGACACTGTATCACTCTAAAGTTTGTTATTGTCTCTTTATAGCAAAGCAGTTGGCAAAGGAAAAGAAAAGAATATGCCCCTATATACGAAAGACAGTTTGGGGAATATAATCAATCATGTTGTAAAGATTTTGTAGGGTATCAGTTGGGCATTTGTCTTATTAGGGAGACAACTTCATGGACAGTGTAGATGTCTGACCACTGCAGTGTACACCTGAAGCTGAAGCTGAATAACAACGAATATCAACTATAATTTAATATATATATATATATATATATATATATATATATATATATATATAATATATGACTAAATATATATATATACACTTAGTTACAGGATATGGAATACAGCGTAGGGAATAGAGTCAATGGAATTTTAACAGCTATATATGATGTCAGGGGTAGTAGATTGGCGAGGGAGGTTATCACTTTGTGAGGGGTGTAAAGATCTAACTATTACATTGTTTTGCACAACTGAAACTAATTAAAAATTATGTAGAAACTACAAAAAAAGTGAAATATCTCAACAGTAATTTTTATATCGATTACCTATTGAAACGATAATATTTTGGGTACAATGAATAAAATAAATATTAAAATTAAAAAAAAGAAAGAATATGCCCCTATGGCTAAACAGAAACTATTGATTAGCCAAGACTCAGTCCTGTTCTGGGTGTCCTGGCATGATAAGTTAACCCTCCGCTCTTTACATGAAATAAAGGTTAGACAATAGGTATTTAATACAACTAAATTTTTTTTTTGTAAAATTACAAAAGCAGATGAATTTATCATACTTATATTTGACTGATTTACTTTCAAACCCATTAATGATTGCAAACACTAATTTCTTGTGTGTCCCTGCTTTTTCCCCTTCAAGTGCTTTTAAGGTCATCCATCCACAGATCAAGAGCTTTTATTTTGCAGCTGAGAATACGCAGGAAATGAATGTGTAAGTAGAGAAAACTGTTAAGTCCAGTCTTTAGGGGAATAGACTTACCTTGGTCAGGTGTTTGAATTTTAAGCATATGTTCATATTAATTTTGTTTTATTTATTTCTGCTGATTTAGGTATTAATCTCTTCATCATCTATAATGTCTTCTTGCTTCTCTAGTATGTGGAAGCAGTTTGGAAAACCACACATATCAAATTGGCTATTTTAGGAAGAAGGCATGAGATTCTTCTGAGAGAACCAGTGAGATGAGAAAGGAATAGACAAAAGTCATTATAAGAAAATATTAAAATGAGAATCAGCATCACAGGGAGAAAAGCTTGAAAGTATTATGTAACCGATCTCACAGCTTTCAGAATTCTTCATGCAAAATAGTTCTACAGCATTTCATATGTGCTGTGTGATTATCATGATGAGACACGTGTTTATCACCTCTCCATATTCAATCCCAAACATTTTGCAAAATCTCCTTGCTCAAAGTATATTTAACATAAAATTTTATATCCCTAAATTCCTGTTTTCTCTCTGCTTTGTTTAAATAAGTGGAATATATGCACAGAGTACTCCCTGCCCCACTCTATCCCCTACTGGTTTAGATCATGACATGGTCACAGTGGCTGTTATCTGAATGAGACTATGTACATATCTGAGGTGTTTGAGGCATCAGAGAATATTCCATTTAGTTTAAGTTCTATTTTCAGAAGTCTTAGTGTCTCTTACTACCTCACATAACTAATTAAAAATATGTCCCTGGAGCACCTACTATGTGTCCCATTGTAGCAGAACCTGGGCAATAAAAATAAAGAATACAGACATAATTCCTCCATTCAGAGTTTATGGCTTAGTCTTTTGTTTACTTATATGTCATGATTTTCCAACCCATCTACCCTATATAATTTCTGTTTGCCCTCTTCTCTAGAAACTTAAAAGAAAAAAGAAGCTGCTTTTCACCAAACACGTATGAGAACATTTGTGCACACACTCTCTCTCTCTCCCTCTCTCTCTCTCTCTCTCTCTCTCTCTCTCTCTCTCTCTCTCTCTCTCTCTCTCTCTCTCTCTCTCTCTCTCTCCTTCTTACAGGATATCCTATCAGCAGCCCTGTCTAGATGGAAGCATTCTCATCAGTTCCCTGTACTTATCTCCTCACCACAAGCCTTTATACGAGAGCAGAATGGCTCTTTACCACAGAAAATTGGGAAGACCAGTGTTAGAAAGAAGGCAAGGAATTGACAATTGAGTCTTTCAAACAAGTCTTTTATTTACTTTGACAAAGACAGAAGTTGTTTTTCCCCTCTTTCTGATTTTAATCCTCCCCCTCACCCCACAGCTTTCTCAAGCATCTGAGAAAAATGAGAGTAGATACACAAAAGGAGAGGATTTTTAAAACTTCACACTCAAAGCTCTTTAATGTCTCTTTTTGTCTGTACTGGTACCGCTAAATCCTATTGATTAGCCAGGCCTAGGTGTGTGAGGGGTGTGGGGAAGGCTTCATGTCTTGCCCAGCAGTACTGGAGCCCTAGGATAGTGAGGGTCAGTCTGGAGCTGAGCCATCCATTAATCCCAGATGGTCTTTCCTGGCCTTTAATGGCAGCGAAACAGAGCTGCTCCCCACTCCTCCCAGCCTCCTGCTGTCCCTGGTTTCTCTCAAACAGTGGCTTGTATCTCCAGCGTCCTTCCTGTCTACATTCTTCCTACCCATCCTGTGAAGGGTTCTTTCAAAGCAGGTCTGTTCTCTCTGACAAGGAAAGAGTGAGACTGAATTTACCACAGCAACAGTTGCTGCTGAGCGCTTTGTTACCTGGTGAATTTCTCCTCCTACACAGTGCAACAACACATTTGTAAACCAGTAAAAGTGCCAGACCCGTATAGGTTCTTGAACCTTTTACATTTCAGGCAGATTTGCTCGCGAAATCACACATCCAACCTACTCTTCTCTGGTTTTTGTTTACATCTCTATTCCGTTTATCTTCAGTTTTCATGTTCTCCCTTTCCAGAGCTCTAATGGCAAATATTGTTGCATGAGTGTTAACTATACATATGATATATACACTCCCCCCGCTGGCTGTTAAATCCAAGCATTTCCTAGTCATCAAAAGCAAGATCTTACTGCCTACCTATGATGTAGAGATCTGTTCATTTGATTTGAAATGATGTTAGTATTTATGTTTCCTGCTTACAAACAAGATATAAATTGAGGTTTGAACATAAGCCGTCCTGACCCCATTGTTTTGAATGACCTTTATATTTGAAAATTGTCCCTTGTAGATAAATGGCCTATCTTGTCTGTGCCTGAATATATCATAATTTCTTTTATTTATAACATCATAATTAAGTTTTACTATTCCGAAGATGGTTTTTCTAACAGCCAACACTACAGGATCTCTTTGGGTCTCCAGGTTAACTTCTCCCTTCTCCCATTTAAAGATTTGTTTTACAGTAGCACCTGAAGAGCTTCCTTTTTCACTGATGTGGCCTGTTTACGCCAGCACATAATGTGTACTGGGTATTTCTTAGTGAGAGGCAGAGATGCTGGGGAAAGACGGGGTGAATGGCTTTTGGCGCGCCTGGTCCTGTTTCAGAAGGTGGTCTCCTTGAGAAACTGTGCTTTTGGATGGTGACATTTCTCTCAGGGACGATGAAGGGAAAGGTAATGAAGTTTAATAGAAATGCCCTGTGTTCTGCAGGGACCCTCACTTTACTAGTAGAGGGTTAAGTAATTAAAGGTAATGACAGAGCTGGTTTCTAAACAAAGACTGGTGCTAGTTGCCTTTCTCAGTGTTGGTGGGAAGAATGTTGTTGTTTTGTACACCAATTTCTTATGCTTGTGCTTCTCCAACACACACATTCACATCAAGTCAATATACAACAAACTCCCAGGAAACATCTGTCATCTTCTTTTATGTAAATATAAATCTTTTTGTGCATCCATCTATTTAGTCACAAATAGACATTTTTCTGCTGTCTTAATGTTAAAGAAAAAAAAAGAAAAAGCTCTTAGCAAAGGAGGTACTCTAAGCCAGTGGGTTCTAGAAAGAAAACAGTCAAATGAGATTCTAATCATCACAGCAGTAACTAATGGTGGGAGTTAAAAGACATGGGATTTGGGTAAGGGCTGAGAGGAATCTTTTTTATTTTTATTGTCAATACTCTTGTTTTGCTGTGTTTCTGTATTTTCATGTTCTGGAAAGGAACTTAGAAGTGTGTTTTCTTGTTTCAGGCATCCTCAATTTTAAACTATTTTTTGTCTTGATATATAAAAAATTTTGTCCATTTCACTTTTAGATACTTTTTTTGGGGAGAGTCAGCCTATATAATTATGAAATCAGTTATAAACTAAGGATTAATTTATCTTGGTCTTTTAAAAGTGAATCATTAAATTCATTGTGCTTTGCCTGATCAGTGTTTAAAAATGTACTTTTAAATGTTTCTTTTAGTTAAGTAATACATAAAACATATTCTTGTAAGAAATTATATAATACAGAATTATGTAAAGTTAAAACTTTCCCATACCCTCAATTTCACCTTCCAATTCAACTTCTTTCTTTAAGATTAACCATTTTTAACAGTATGCTGTATAGCCTTCCCTATGCTTTCTTTGCATACCAATTTGTGCACGTGTACAAATATATAGTTTTCAAAGTATATTGAATCAGGCTGCATATATTGTTTTACTTGCTTTTTTCATGTAACAGTAAGTTATGATTTTTCCAGGTCTTTACAAGGCCCCCCATCTCAGTCTTCTTATTAGCTTCGTTTATGACATGGTTCTGGTGGATTCAATGCCATATTTTATTTATCCATTTTCTTATTGTGGACAATTATATTGTATCATTTTTTTGGTCTTTTTGCTATTGTAAGCCTTGCTTAATTAACGTTCTTCCACACTTATTTGTGTACATGCAGTTGAGTTTTTGTAGAACAGACATTTATAATTAGAATTGTTGGGTGAAGTGCTGCATATTGAAATTTTGAACAGTATCACCAAATTGCCTGCTTAACTCAACAAAGGATGATAATGGTTTCTCTTAAATTCTATCAATCAGATATGTAAGATTTTTGCTGATCTCGTGGTAAAAAATATTTTCCTGTGTTTGAATATGCATTTCCCCAAATACGACTGAGGCTGAGCATTTTCTTTCCATAGATGTATTAACCATTTGTATTTTTTCTGTGATTTCCCATTTCTTTCTTTAATTATTCTATTGGGTCTTGATGAACATTTGCCGGTTCCTACGGCAAGATCTGCGCCCAGGTATTGATCTAGTTTTAAGCGGCCATTAGAGAGCTCGTGATTATCATGGTGCCTAAGGGGATTTCTTAAATGAGGCTGGAGCTCATCTTTTGCTCGTAGGAAGTCCTATTTTATTTATTTTTAAAAATCTGACTTATTATATATTTTCTGTTAAAAAATACAGGAAGTCCATGGCAGGTTGAGGGTTGGGTAAAGATTCCTAATTTGTTGACAACTGTAGACTTGGGAATGTGCAATATTTATGTCATGGTGGGAGTGTTGCATGGGGAATAATTCATGGACTAGAAGAAATGAAAAGTATAAGTGAATCAATAAGTGCATAACATTATTATTATTATTTTGTTGATACTGGTAGACTTAGGAACTACTAAATGCTCTGGTTTCTCAAAAAAGATACAATATGGAATATATATACATATATATATATATATACTTTAATACAGAAAACTGGAAAGAAGGAAATGTAAATCACTTAGATTACCGCTACCCCAAAATATTATTTTCCCTTTAGACAGGTTATATAGCTAAGTGCATATGAAATAGGTGCATTTTAAAATCTTTTAAAAATTTGTGTTATAAAATATGTTTCTAACTAAACCCTTGAGAAGGAACTACAGTAACTTGAAGTCATAAGCCAAGTTTGAGTTCCTTAAAGTTTGTCTAGTTCTATTTTTGTTATTGATGTTTAGTTGGAATTCATTGCCAACAAAATGGTAAATCAACAGAAGATATGATATTGTCAATTTTTACTTTATGTAAAATTCTTCAAGGAATTAAAACTTTCCCCAGTTTAGGAATACCTGTCGAATTCTAGCCATATATTTTACTGATTAATATAAAAATCCTGGCTGAAAAATGTGTTCTCTCTCTCTCTCTCTCTCTCTCTCTCTCTCTCCCCCCCCTCCCTCTCCCTCTCCCTCCCTCCCTCTCGTCTTCCCTCCCCCCACTTCCTTCCTTCCTTCCTTTTTAAATAAACTGGCATTTTAAAAGGTAAAACTTTAAGAATCAGTTTGCTAAATTCAATGATAAAGATTTTGATGGTTGCTAAAAATTTCAAATGCACAATTACAAAAGATATATATTTGTTCATATATTGAGAATATCTAATGTAGTTGCCCATGTTATTCCACTGGATAGTGGGCCACCTCATTTCTTCTCTTAGAAAGAATGCCCTGAGTAAGGAAAATATTGTGAAACCAGAAATCTTAGGTTTCAATAATACACTTTTATGCTGTTTCTGGAAATGTTTAGACTGACTGTAGAATTATGATTTAATTTCATTATAAAGTTTGGCAGAACACCTACCTCAGGGCCTGGGGGAAGGTAAAGAGATAGGTGGCCAGTCTCTTTGGCCAAACATTTATTTTCTATTTAAATTTCAGGTGGTTAAACAAGCTTGGATTAGCTGTAAACCATCGTGAATCTACTACAAAGGACGAAGGTATGTTCTACTTTAAATTTCTGAAAATTTAGCAAGACTATTAGAATAAGATAAAATAGGATGAAAAAGTGATGTCAAGTTCTATGCATAGTCTTGTCCTAATGAAACATACGTTGGCATTTAAAATTATCTGAAAATATGTAGACATATTCACATAGACTTACCAGCATGGACGAGAGCTTCCCATGCTGGCTATGAATGCTTTTCACACTTCACCCACACATTAGCAGCTGTAGGCTTCACTGTCATCTCAAATAACTGCCAATGCAAATGTTTTATTGCTCCACTTACTGGGTTCTTACTCATAGGCATCATCTCATCATGATCTAGGCAGATAACTTTCATCCCACTATTTCCTCTCTGATATTTTAATATTTCCACTAGATGTGTACCGAAAATAATTACCCTAAATTTGTATTAGGAGTTTGAAGGTCAGATTGGGGCACAGGCCATATTTTTAGCTTTCAGCGTTCAACAACTACAGGGGTCTAATTCTTCTTACTGATAAAAGCACTTTTTAATATTAAGAAGGAGGCTTTAGGTGCCACGGTCACAGAGCTGAACACTATTTCAGAAAAGCCCTGACCACATAAAACTCGGGAACTGGAACTAGGGAGTTAAATCTTTGGATAACAAAATCACAAAATCTTAAATTTGGAAATGGAAAAGTGGCAACTTGATTTTAAACAATAAAGAAGTATAATACAATGCTGTGAAATCAGTGACTTAACCATCTCCATGCTCCTCTTTTCCATAAATCAAATACCCATTGTATATTTGAGGTACATTTATAGATTGGGAGGAAAAAAAATAAGTACACAAAAGCCTTCTCCTTCTCCTGGTATATAAGGCCTTCCACGATATGGCCTCAAGGAACGTTTTAGCTTCGCCTTCCACCATATCTCATAGGGGACTCCATATACTTAGCTCAGCCTCCACTCTTGGCCTGGATCTCACATCACTGTGTGTGCACCATTGATGGTTTACTCATCCTACCAATTTCAGCTCATTATGATTCCTGTGATCAAAATTAATACTACTGATTGTATGCCCCCCTTAGTATATGACACACACCTTTTGAGGAATTATTTCAGTTTTCCTCAGCTACAGTTAGTCCTTTTCCCATGTGTTGGACACTCCTTGAGGGCAGAAGACCTGATGTGGCCATTCGTTTTCTGCTCTTGTGTAATGCCTTTGCACCAGGTAGCCTACAAGTTAAGCACTTTCTGAATTGGGTTGGAATTGCAATAGACAGATGGAGAAAAACCACTGCTCATGCATTATGGAAGAAATGATGATGGCTTTGAAACATTAAGCATTTTTATTTTTTGTTATAGAATGCTACAGTGAGAGTGAACAGGAAGATCCTGAAATAGCTGTGGAAGCAGCACCGCCTCCTTACTTTGCTGAGACTCTGTCTCCTTCGGTATGTACTGACATAATTATTCTGTTGTTCATCGATCAAATGCGTGGACGTCATTTCTTCCAGTTGGGTTGAAGCTACCTTGACTGATAAATTTTTAGAACAGGCTAAGGGAGGTACTTGTTAAAGAACAAGCACAATTCTCAGGGCACAGATTTTCAGGCTTCTCCATAGCAACCCACTGGTACGACAGACTCCGAGTATTTGTGTGTGACCCAGAGATGTCTCACGCTCAGAGGATCCATGGTAATGCAAAGAGCTGCTAGGTAATATGTCAGTGCCTGTACAGACTTATTTTATAATGTTTATTTATACTCCAGTTGTTCTCAGAAAGAATTGAAATTGCCTTGCCTAGGTGCATGTGCTACAACAATGGAAAATAAATGTACAGGGGATGAAGATAATAGCATAAAGAGAAAATCAGAGTCAGAATGAGAGCAGCAAGCCTGGACTGGGGTTAGTGCATTAACTCTGCACATGGAATGATTATGTATATTCACTAGAGAAAAGTCCAAGATTAATTCTAAGCTTTGGAAGCGTCCAATGTAAGTTCAGATTATTAATGGATGTTAAGACTGTGGAGAGTTGCTCTATATTTGGGTGCTCGTTGGCATAGTAGTGGTGGCCCCTAGAACAAGTCTAGCAAAGAACTTTGGGGAAGTTGATTTATGGTTTTTATATCTACTATGTACCAGGACTTATGTAGGTGCTTTCAATATTTAACCATTTACTCCCCCAAACAATCCTGAGAAGCAATATTATTTAATCTGCATGTCACTGATTACAAATGAGGCCAAGCATCTCTTCTTGTTTATTGGCCGTTTGGATGTTCTGTTTTGTGAGGTGTCTGTTAGTACATATTTAGTTGTCTTATTATTTATAGGATTTTTAAAATTCAATGTTCTATACATTAGTCTTTGCCAGTTAAAAGTGAGGAACATTTCCTTTCCCATTTCATGGCTTTTATTTGTTAAAACTCTGTTTCATGGTTTCTTTTTGGAAACAGATGTTCTTGATGTCAATGTGTCAGAGTTATCCATCACTTCTATTGTAGTTAGTGCCTTTGTTTCTGGTTTATAGAATTATTTCCTACCCCCAGATCAAGAGGAAGTAGATATTACTATCTTCATTTCATGGATAAAGAAGCCAAGTTTCAGAGAGGTGGAATGGCTTGGTCACATGCCCAGTAAATGGAACCTGAGTTGGGAACCTCAGACTATCTAGCTTTAAAGTACATTTTCTTTGTACTGTGGCATACACTTGCCCATCCATGGACCTAAATAGCTACGGGTTCTGACAGGTTAGCGCAGCTCTTTCACTTACCAGACTTCTTCTTCCAGAATTTTCTATTTTGTGTGATAAAATTTTCATCTATTTTTGTGTTTTGCCAGTTCCTGAATTTCAAGTGTTAAATATCATTTAGATAATGACCTCTTCTGTTTTTACCCTGTCAGTGGAGAATTATGGTCACTTTTCTAATTCATTTGTCTAGCAGCCAAGATCAGAAATAAAAATTTGTTGAATGAGTATGTTTATTAAAATCTTTATTAAGTAGGATTAGCCAAAATTAAGCAAGATATAAATAAAATGAAATTTTGAGTATGGTGAATTTTAGACCAATTTTTGAACTAGACTTACAATCTATCCTTTCTTCATACACTCAACGCTTTTCCTTAATGTAGTCTTTCTCCTCTTTTAAAATCCATTTCTGAATTTAGAAAAGTCTTTTATTTGCTCAAACTTAGTGATATCACCAGACTGTAAAGTGTCTCCCAGCTTTTAACAATGTTCTTATTGGATTACCCTTTATTGCTCCTAAAGAAGTCGAATAGACCTTCAATAGATGTTCCTTCTTGATTTACTAGAGAAGCATATGTTTTTGTTTAATTTCTCTGTCTCTGTCTCTCTGTGTCTCCCTGTCTCTGTTTCTCCCCCTCCCCTTCTCTCTCTCTCAGTCTCTCCTATATTTTAACCTGTAACATGCAAGGATTTGGGTGGTTCTCCCTCCTTTTCTTCCCTCGCTCTCCCACTGTGTTCCGTACTGTGACTCCTTTATGATTTATTTTAGGTCTAAAATGCTGTGATTTTCAGTTTTGTAATGGCAAACTAGTATCACAGAGTACTAACAGCATTGTCAGGTACCTAGGACTACATTTAATGAAAGTAAAGTCAACCAAATTGTCCTCTTAGACAAAGGGTCATGGCTCAATTGCCTTATACAATGATAGTCTTACCTGATGTTACAGTAGAAGCTCAGGGAGTGCTGTTTCAAAAAAAATAATTGAAGGAGTGTTTATGAGAAAAGTGAGCACTGCCACAGAAGTGGGAGGATTCTTTAGAATTTGAGTCATCAATCAAATGTTATTTCTTAGAGTTCTATGTTGAGCATTTTTTTGGAAGGCCATTAAGGCTAACATTTTTTTTCTGAAGAAATATATTAGAAATAGATAAATATTGAACAGTTAGATTTTATTTTTCTTAGAAACAGAGTATGTTCCTCATATTTGTGTATTTCCCAGGCAGATTTTGTTTTTGTTTCCTCTTGTTACTGAAAAACAGACATGCAAGACACTTGGTTAAAATGACATTTAGGCTTTTTATTCAAACAGATGAAATTTTAAAAAAATCATGGTAACTTTTATCCAGAGTGTGAATCAAGTTGTTGTTTTGTCTCAATCTGGCATAGGTTAGCCATGACTGAGCTATACAAGCCTAGTGACAGAAATCCCCCCGCCCCCAATTTCTTGCTTAAAAAAGAAATACTTTGGGTAATGAACTTCCATTTTGGAATGATGAACTGAAAAATATAAAATCAAACTCTTCTGGAAAATTACCTAAATTTTTTTTTTAACTCTTAAAAATTTAATTTAATAGCCAATCATTCTAGTGACTATAGAGTCAAGATAAGCAGTAAGACTTCAGCATCCTACCGATTTGGACCTGTGCTTCTATGGCGGAACCACAATCTACACTCAGGGTCTTCCTGGAGTAAACAAGAGGTTTTTGTGTATGAGCCTTCTTTTTGAGAAGGCTTTGCAGGATGGATAGTAGACAGGACATTCATTTATTCACAGAGAAAGTAGAAATGGGAGCTTTTTGATGGGCTTAGTAAAAAATCTCAAACTAGATGTGAGTCTGTAGGTTTCGCTTTGGAAGATCATTTGTAGAAATCACTATCCGTGATATTTTGAAACTCACGAAAGAGCACAAAAGGAACCAACTTCATTCACATTTTAAACCCGATATTATAAGTTACAAAGTGATTTAAGAGGTATAAAAACCATTAAAAATCTGTCCTACATATTTTTTGTCTAAATCTAATTTTTAAAAATAATTGTCTAAAAACTTGATCGATGCTTATATACTTATTAATTCATTTAACACATGTTTATTGAGAGCCACTATTCTGAATACTTTGGGACACATCCGTGAATAAAAAAGACAATGATTCATTTCTTTGTGGAACCAAATTTCTAGTTGAAAGAGACTTACAATATACAATCAACATAATAAGTAAGATATGAGCTATGTCCGTAGAATAAGTAGAGCAGAGTTGAGTGAGGGAGGTATGAGTGCTGGGGTCGGGTTGCAGCAATAAATAGGGGAGCCTGAGTGAGAGCTGAGATCTGAGCAAAACTCTCGAATGACGGCGTGAGTCAGCCAGGTGGTTATTTGGGAAAGGAGTTTTCCAAGCGTAGAGAACAGTTAGAGTCAAGATCTCCTTGGTGCATTGAGGGTAATGCAGGGAAGCCGGTGTGGCTGGAGCAGGATGAACAAAGATGAGAGGAGCAGGAAATGAAGTTGCAAGGTAGCGGTGGCCATACTATACTGTGGGCCAGCAAAGGACTCTGACGTTTTGAGTCATTTAGTGATTGTTGGGAAAGCCTGAGCACAAGAGTGATGTGTTCAATTTCCATTTTGAAAGGAACATTCGGGCTGCTGTGTTGGAGAGACTTTGGGAGCTGGGGCTAAGTATAGAAGGAAAGAAATCTAAGGAAGGGTGTGCAGTAATCTAGTGGGAGAAATGGCGGTGATTCAGAGCAGGGCATAGTTGAGAAATGGAATGATCGGATTTTTAATGTAGTTGTAAGACAGACCACCCATAAGTGGATCAGATATGAGAGAAACTGAGAAGATAAGTGTTTGTAATTCCAGTTTGAAGACGCTCATGCGATATTTTAACAAGACAGTCCTCACATTTTGATGCATTTCAGAAGTACAATTCCTTTACAGCCAAATGATGAAAAAAAAAAAAAAAAATCAGCTAAGGCAAACTAAAGAAGTGATAAGTAAAAACAAACCCCGCAAACTGTGACCCATTGGCCAGTGGCAGGGGAGGAAGACTCTTAAACACAGAAAGTGGTGAAATCAATTTTGGAAATTACAATTTAATCCTAGTAGGATGAATCTTGCACATCTTTTTACTAAAAGTCACTTATCTTTTGATATGTGTACTATGTAAGGTAATAGAAATGCCTGTGAGTGAGGTAGTTGTGAGAAAAATAATCAGTGACCACACATTTAAGGAAAAGGTAGAAAGAAAAGTTCATGCTTCCTTCTCAAGATGCAAAAAAGTATGATAAGCTCTATTGCTGAACTGATTTTAAAATTATTCAAGAATTAGCTTTTGCATGTTTGCCTCTTGCTTTAACAGTTCACCTTCTCAGCCTGTTTTCACTGTAAATCTCAAGGTGGGTGTTGGCTATCGCACAACCTCACGGCCACTGCCCTAGTTGTGACCTGCTTTAGCTTTTGCCTGGGTTATGGAAAGAGCAGGCTTTTTTCGTTCTCTGACTTTAATATCTCTCCTCTTAAAAAGCACTTCCAAGTTAGTCTTCTTAAGGTACAGTTCTGACAATATTGATTCACCCGAGCAAGACGTTTCAGTTAACCCTCACGCTTATCAAATTAATTCTGGACTCATTGGCTTGGTATTTAAGGCCATTGGGCTTAATTCAGATGGCCATTACAGTCTGGCTGCTGATTCCTCTTTTGCCATTCTGGGATTTTGGGAGAAGATCCTAATTTGCTCTCTGTCTTCTTCCCTCTAATAACTTCCTCCCTCCCACTTTCCTGGAATTTTGAATGCTTGAAATTGACAGGAGTATTCCATAGGATGACATAATGAAACTGAACCATAAAATGCCTTCTCTGTCATATCTGCCATTGGAGACATAGGATGTCCCATAGAGTACTGGTGACTTCATTTTTGGATTTTACTGACCAATACATTTAAAATGGAGGAACAACATATAGGTGCCAAATCTTTGTTTCACTATTTAGGATATTAAAAAACAAAACAAAACAAAAAAAACCTCCAAGGAGACAAAAGCTACTATCTACCAACACCACTTTCCAAATATATTTCGACATCAAAATGTGAACAAGGATGACATCTCAGAATAAGTGAAATCTTTCCCAAGAAAGGACAATTGGTGATGCTGCATTGATATTTTTTCCATGGACTGATGGAGATATTGCCAAGGAGAGCCGTTCACCGTTGGATCGTGTGTTCGGAAATGCTTGCATCATTAACGCACTTTGCCTCGTCTGTGCTGCAGGGTTTTTGTGTGTCTTTAACGAATTCAGAGCCTGCAAAGGTATTCTTGTCTTCTTTGGTGAAAGTTTATTAAAGTTTTAAAAGTATTGAAGAGTAAATGACTTAAATTATTTCACCTAACTATGTAGTTATGAGCTGATACTGGCCATGTGCTAAGGAATATATCAAGGATGTTTGAAGTTTGAAATATATTGTATTTGCTTTGCCTATGTCACTTGTCTCCACTCAGTTAATATGGCTTTGTGTCCTATCTGGCTCCAGCTTTTGCTTTGTCTTAATCACCTTTTTCAAGAGTTTTTGCTCCATCAGTAAGAACTCAGTGAGAGATTGAAATCTGCTTTTTGTTCCAAGTATCCTTCAGTTTTCCAAAGAATTCTCTGAAGAAACCTTTCACATTTCTGGACAGCATTGAAGAATAGGGTAAATCATGATATGGAGATTTTTCAGATCTTAGAACAGTGAATTCAAAGTTGTACAAATCAGTTTTTGGAAAATGGCATCGTAATGCCTGTCATACAGATCTATAATACATTTTTCTTTTGATTCTTATTATTGGCTAATTTTGAAATCACTGGGATACCTTCATTGAATATGAAAAGTAGAGAATACTGGTTTACTCATGATTTTTTTTACCATTTTTATTTTATTTGTGCAAAATAGGTGGCACAGCAGTCGTGTTCATCTTCACCCAAGTTGAGTGAAACGGCGTGTTCTTTCTCTTCCCTGGAAAATACAGTGACGACACCCAGTAGCTTGTCCTCCTTACCTAAAGAAAGACAGTCCTGGGTTAACATAGTGAACAGTTCATCTGCTACTGAAGATGCGGGACAATGTGTAACCTTTGCTGTTCAGCTTCACTCACCTACACCCTCAGAGGCAAACAGTCACAAGGCCCAGGAACACAGCTTGGCCATGTCCGAGAGTGGATTTTTGAACTCTTTATCTAGTGATGACACATCTTCACTGAGTAGCAACCTAGACCATCTTACTGTTCCAGACAAGCCTACTGGATCAAAGCTGATGGACAGAGGTAAACCAAGGCATTGTTTCCTCTTCTTTAGAGAATGAATATTTGGGTTGGAATTCTAATGTTAATTTGTAAAAAGAGTGTTTAAAATCATGAGTGATGGTTCAGTAATTAAACAGTCATGTGTGGCTAAACCTAGGGGCTACTTCTGCAGAGGAGTTTGCATGTGGAAAACTCTAGCTTTGAGGCCATTCATTACCCACTATATGTGTCACTAACCAAATGCTTTTGACTATGAGACATAATCAGAAAAATTATATGTGTGTGTGTGTGTATATATATATATATATATATATATATATATATATATATAATTTATTTATTTATTTTTTATTTTTTATTTTTTTTTTGAGGAAAGGCTTGACATTTTTTGAGTTCCATGTCCTATGTTCTAGAACTTGTGTGGATATTTATAACATCGCTTCCATGATTCCAAACAAATTTAGAGTGACCACCCTCCCTCAGCCAAGACCACGGATGAGGTTTGGGCCAGCTAGTAGGTTCCTGAAGGTGCCCGTGTGGTGAACAGGAAGACAGACAACTGGCTTTGGAGGGCAGCACTAGGGACTTTTAAACATAAGGGAGAGCACAGATTATGATTTGGGGGGAAAAAGAAAAGAAAAGAAAACACTTCAAGTCTTAGCGAAGAGAAGAGTTGATGGAACGTAGAAATTAATAATGTAACCTTTCTTAATACTCTATGATCATTAGTCCTTACGTTTTATTCAGACTAACTTTTCTTTTATTATTAGTTTCAACTGTGATGTGGCTTTTCTGATAATCTGTGCCTTATTCACTCTGGTGTAAAACAAGCTTACCTGATATAAGATACTGAACAATGAGACAATGATGAGTTTGGTTTGTATGTGTTCAGTGTACTATTGAGAGAAAGTTAACTGGCTACATTCCCATGATTTTTGGATAGAGTGGCCTGATGACATAGATGTCTGTTCTCCCCTCTCTTCTAGCTTAATCTGGGAAAGTTTTTATTTTAGTTCTCAAATTTTCATATGTATCCTTTTAATTTAGTATTCGGTATCAGAGTAATTTAGGTCAAGGATTACAACTTTACAACTGCAGACCCAGTAGTGTGTGTGTGTGTGTGTGTGTGTGTGTGTGTGTGTGTGTGTGTGTGTGTATACAGTACTTTAAAGGATGTGGATTTGAATATTCAGGCTGGGAACTCATTCTCTGAGTCACCACAGTTTTTACCACTCCCTGATGGTGTTTCACACAGTTGAGTTATCTGCCTGGACTCTGATGGCATTTTTGTTTGACACCTCTAATTCAGGCCAGTGATCTATTTTACATTTAAAAAAAGTAGAGTGAATGAAGTTATTGGTAAAATAACCTACTTCCAGAGGTGAATGAGGTGGGATACAGAAGAGAATCTAAGTAATGGCACTGAGGGAATATAGGGGGGTGAAGTTTGGACTGTGAGGAATGGAAAATGGTAGACTCATGCTGGTCTCAGGTTTGTGAGGTGCTGGTATGTACAAAAAGAATGGGCTTAATTTGTACTCCTCTGCAGTACAAAATTGAGGCCAGTGGTACAACTGAAAAGGAGGTAATTTCAAGTTCAGCATAAGAAACTTCTTTTGAACATTGAGAACGTTCAAAAAGGAATGTGCTCCTTGGGAAGTAATGCATTCCTTGTCATTGGAGGTGTCTACTCATTCTGAGACATTTATTTTCATTGGATAGTAATTGCATGTTGCCTATTGGTCACAATCTGTGTTCTTAAGAAGATATACTGAAGAGAGAATTTAAATGTCTTGAACTCGATGTCCTCTAACTTGATACTTGAAGATCCTTCCAGATACAGGACTCGTGAAACTAAAGAAAATAATTGAAAGTACCACATCTATTCTTTTCCAGCTGAAAACTCTTACTTTAATCATTGGGTCCTAATCATAAGGTAGGACTAAACATTTTCACACACACACACACACACACACACACACACACACACACACACACCATGCCACAATGAGGATGGCTTCAAAAGCAAAATAGAGACTAAAATTCCATTTGCATTCTTTCTCAAGAGATAACCTTGCAGATTGAGTTTCCTTTAGGATAAATAACTTGAGAGTCATGGGAAAATGCATGCAGTTCTTGCCCATGTCTAAATGTCACTCTTGGAATGCATGTAATGTAGAGCCTGGTTGGGTACCGGCGGCTTTTTTAATCTAAGAAGGAAGACACCTTGTGTTTTTAAATTTTGAGTACAGAGTAACCAACACAGTCTGTATGCTTCTTCAAACAGCTTGACATGAAGAAATTCCTCTAGGTAGAAAGATAAAATAAAAATACTCTTCTCTCACTGATTTGTTGGCAGTTGCCGTATGTTATAAAATTTTTGCTGATGATTTTCTCGTGTTGCTGGGGATTTGGTTAAATTCCCAGAGGACTTAAACTACATAAAGTCATTGCTATGGAAACAGCAACTCAGTCTTTGCTTGCATTTCTGATGACCTACTATGGAGTAATCAGGTTTTGTATTTTACATATATATATATTTTTACTTACGTGTTGAAGGAGGTAGCTTTTAATTTTTCTGACTTTCAAAAATTATTTTTATCTGCCAATTAAAAAAAAAAAGCCCTGAAATTCCTGTGTGTGAAATATTGTTCAGGGTATTTTCATGACAGATCCTGAGGTTTTCATATGACCCAAAGCAGGAGTAAAGATTTTATTTATTTGTTTGTTTGTTTATTTATTATCAGTTTCAGGTGTACAACATAACTTAATGACTAGACATTTACACCCTTCACAAAGTGATAACCCCACCAAGTCTACTATCCATCTGACATCTTCTTACATAGCTATCCCAATACCATTGACTGTATTCTCTATGCTGTACTTTATATCACATATATATTAACATATATATATATATATATATATATATATATAAATATAAATATATATGGTGTGATCAAACAATATAGTAGATGTTTAAATTTAAAAAAATTTATTACAGTAAAAGACACATTGCCATTAATCCCCCTCAAAATACTCTCCCTTACTTTGAACACATTTATCCCATCCTTTTTGCCACTTTCTGAAGCAGTTCTGCAAGTCCTTTTTCCTGAGTGTCTTTAATTGCGCTATTGTGGCTGCCTCTATGTCCTGAATCGATTCAAAATGTTTACCTTTCATAGTCATTTTGACTTTGGGGAAGAGGCAGAAGTCAAATGGTGCCAGATCCAAAGAATAAGGTGAATGAGAACATCTGTAATGTTTTTTATTTGACAGAGATTGCCGACCAGAAGTGATGTGTGACATGGAGCATTGTCATTCATGATGGAGGATGATTTACAGCACACTTTAAAACACACCTTCTCTCAACCGTAGCTCACACCCAACTGACTGCACCGAACAAGTTGAAACTTGTCACACACTTGTTACTGAAGTTCCACGTACCACTTCCCTTATTGAAGATCCCTGCCTTTCTGGCAGATGGCACTCAGCAGCATTCTGATGTTTTGATAACAGAAATGCTACATGTCACACATTACTTCTGGTATATATCATATAATATGTAATATTATATGATATATAGTATATATATATGATATATAATATATGTTATATATACATTTTATTTATTTGTTTGTTTATTTGTTTGTTTGTTTGTTTGTTTATATATTTATAGCAGGAGTTAGGATTTTAAATTAAGTCTCAAGATGTGGTTGTTGGAGAAAGAAGTTTTTATCCTGGAAGTGATTCTTAAAGGTCAATAACTGAGTCCTGACACAGGCAGACAGCATGTATGATAGCCTTCTTTTTATTAAGACAATGAGGGAAATACCCTTTTAGACATTTCTCCCTTGCTGTGTAAGCTATTAAAGAAATGCAGGATGTTACTTGTACCCCATTGCTTTTCCACATTGGGAGGTTCAGAGTTCCTGAGTTTTCCAGATTCTTCACTGAGTCTCCAGAGCATAGGAGAAAAGAAATGATGGTGTTAATGGAATGTTGCTCTCAGCTCAGTTTTACTCTGTGCTGTGCCTTTTCTTTTGTGAGAGGCTATTGGGCCAAGATGTATACTTGTGTGGTGATGACTCACATTGTATGTCTCTACTTACATTACGCTCACAATGTGGAGCCAATTTCATTATACTTATGCCATCAATGGAGTGACTACACCCTGGATGCTGAATAGCCAATAACCACTAATAAGACTAATACCCAATTTACGCAAATATATTTTTCAAATACAGGTATAGCCATAATTAATATGGGAATTATGTTGAATAAAAAGCATTTTTAATGAAGACACAAGCACACTAGAGTATGCATGACAGCTCAGGAAAGTGGCACAAATGAGCCAGATTTTAGGATTTAACAAATATTGCAAAAAGTTTTACACAATCTCATTGCTAACAGTACAGATGCTATATTATTTTAGCTAGCTACTTCAGATGTTACTGTAGGAAATTTGTGGCATGTCTCTTTGGGAAGCAAAAAGATAGTAAAAAAAAAATTGAATACTGAACTCCATTCAATTTAGCATCATTTTTATTATTATTTTTTTGAGTACCCAACATCTATTCAAGTATTTTGTGCTAATAGGAACACAAAGATAATCAAGATACAATTTCTGGTCTAAAACATTTTAACATCTAATAGGGAGAGTGGGAGGAATGAGACATAGTTAACCAAAGAAAGCAGAGTAAAGTAAGTGACACAGAGAAGTACAAAGTACTTGAGGGATTTAAAAGAGAGCAGGGACTCAAAATATGGAAGATCACGTCTGAGTGATCTAAGATGTGGTCGAAGTGGGAGGTTCTGTGCATAGAGAGAGGAGCTATGGCAAAGAGGGATGGAAAAGAAATTTGGATGATGTTGAATACTGGGCTAGTCATTGGTTTATTCAGTAGATAATGGATGACCATTTCTAATGAGAGTAATCATATAATTGAGCTATACTTCAGAAAAATTATGTTAGCTGTAGAATGTAGGTAGAAGAGAATAAGAGAAGATTATTCTTTTAGGAATAAGGAAATTAGAAGAGTTAGGAAGCTTTTAGAATAGCTGGGGTGGCAGTGGAAATAGAAAGCAGAGACTGGAGGAGTCCTGTAGCGTGCCTATCGAGGTGAAGACTGATGTTGGTCTTTGTATCTCTATTACTTAATTGAGTCCCTAAAAAGTTTTATAGTGATCTTATTTTTTTGAAGTATAATTTGAGAAGGGATCTGAAAATGGCAATATTTAGTACTGGGGAAAATCTTGAATCTATAATTGTTGACCTCAATGGCATTGATCTCAGGCATGAATGACCCACTATCTTCTTTGTTCGCTCCATGCCGGTGGCTAAAGAGCCCTGGAAGACATCATGAAATAATACTGATTTGGTTACCTGCAGATTTGAATAATATAACTAGGTCATTGGTAGTTGTCAGACTTTTATCTCATTTCCCCCCCTTACTTCTTATTACTTTTCCTGAGTAAAACTGATCTCTTTACCAGTTCATGAAAATTATCTTTTACCAGTCTCTATTTATTTGTCTTTTTCACAGCTCATAAGAAATTTTTTAAAGAAAGTTTTGTAATTTATAATTTTCTATAGTAGTCTTGAAAATATTTTATTAGATTTATTTCTACATATTTTATATTTTTAAATGCTTTTTAAAAATGTATTTTTTTCTTTTTTAATTTCATAACTATTTATTGCTGGTGTAAATAAATGCAACTGATGTTTTTAAATTTATGTTTTAAAAAATCTGGCACACTTGCTAAGTTTTCATTTTGATTCTAATAATTTATCTTTAAAACGTTCTTACATGCAAAATCATATCTCTGCGAATGATGACAGTTTTGCTTTTTCCTTTCCAATCATCATGTCTCTTATTGTACTTCTTGCTTTGGCTTGGCCCTGCAGTACAATGCTGATAGAAATAGTGATTATGGGCATTTTTGTGGTTTACTTGATCTCAAAGGGAAAGCTTTCACTGTTTCTCCACCACAAACGTAGAAGTAGGTACTTTATTGCCACTTGCATTTTATAGATGAAGAAACTGGGGCTTAAAATGGTTTAATAAATTGCTGAAAGATGTCAGGCAACCAGTATGTGTCAAAGTTGTGTTTGCAATGCAGTTCTGTTTGAGAGCTTGAGATTTTAACCACCCGATTAAAAACGATTCTGCATAAATAATCAGCAAGACATAAGGTTGGGTTAGAAGTCATGTGAGCCAAGCCACATAGTAGTGTAACCAGAAGAGTTTCGTTCCTGAGATAATTATTATATTACAGGTTTCTTAGAGCTACCGGTGAAGCAGCACAGGTCACCTAATGATAGATACAGAAGCATCTAAATGCAGTCCTGTCCTGCTTAATAGCAGCCGTGTGCGTCACTAGGCCATTTCATCATTGTGCGAACATCAGAGAGTGCACTTACATAAATCCAGAGGGTATAACCTACTACTGTAATTACATGTGCTATTCTTTTACATGACTGGCGGCCCAGTAGGTTTGTTTACACCGGCCTCACCACAAACACACGAATAACTGTAGTGCCTAGAGCAGAGTGGATAGGGGAGGCATAAGAAGAGATTGGAGAACTCAAAAGCAGCTGGCTTATGTGGCAACTAGTGAGTGTTGTAAGGTGTTTGGGTTTTGTTCCAAGTGTAATGGGGTGTTTTGGGAGAAATTGAAGTTGGGGAGCGTTATGGTGTGGTTTATGTTTTTAAAAGATCATGTCACTATGTGGGAAATGGATATTAAGGAGGTAAAGTAGAACAGTTATGTAGTTGTTAAAATAAGCCAACAGTGAGATAATGGTGGCCTGGACTAAGTTAGTAACAATGGGGGTTGCGGAAAAAATACACATATTGGGACATATTATAAAGATAAAATGTAAGAATGTTAAGAT
This sequence comes from Rhinolophus sinicus, assembly GCF_057876585.1. Lineage (NCBI taxonomy): Eukaryota > Metazoa > Chordata > Mammalia > Chiroptera > Rhinolophidae > Rhinolophus > Rhinolophus sinicus. Next base: position 11,504,305 of record NC_142502.1, read on the forward strand.
TCATAAAAGATTTTTGTCTATTTTAGTCTATTTTAGGCTCTCAAATATATTGCCTTAGCACACAGTGGGCATTCAAAGAATCTGTGATGAATAAGTTGACTAAATGAATGGATCAAAGGTGTGAAGGAAAGAAGAATCAAGGATGAGTCATAAGTTCCCAGCACATTCACTCTCCTGTAGTGTTAAGCATAATTGCAACCCTATAGGATTGTTAACATTTTCTGAGAAAAGATTTCCTAGTAGAGATTTAATGGCCATATTTAAACATATAACTCTAAACATATACAGCAGGTCCTTGAATAATGTCATTTTATTCAGTGTCATTTTGTTATAATGTTGATGAGATGCCAGGAGAACAACTCTCGTTTGTGTCAACTCTTGTTTCATTATACATTGTTCACCGAAGTTCCATGAACCTATTGGTGATGTTAGGTGAGGACTTACTGTATGTTAAGGATTTTCTATAAGGCAAACATAAGGATATCATGCAAGTGATTATAGATTACACTAGACTATAATCATTGAAATAAGGGAACAAGAGCTACATCTCAAAAAGGTAAGGGCATTAATCTGTTCCAAACCTTTCATTGTCCGCTTAGTGAAATTGAGATAGGGCAACTTCTTCCTTCCTCTTGCCTCACCTTCTTTTTCTGAAGTGGCCCCCTGCCCCCATCCCTCCCTCTTTCTGAATCTTCATTTCTATCTGTTGTCCTCACTTGTCTCCATCATGGAGTCACATGGTTGATGGATACAGCCTGTTATGGGGCCAAGGTTGACTATATTTTTATTCTTGATTTTAGGAAATTTTCCAGCCATCTTCCCCCATTTATTTCTCACTTAACCTCCATCTCATAACTATATTTTACAAAGAAAGAAACCCCCTGACATATGTCTTTTTGTGTACATGCCAGAGTTGTTTGTTTTCTTAGGATTTGGGCATATATAGACATTTTATGTCTACATTACATGTTTCAATGACTCCTGGGTGCTCATATGATTGGAAGAATATACTTTAAAAAGAAATGGAATGAATATTTATTTTAAGAATATAAAGTTATGTATCAGATGCTTTGGCAATGGACTCAATCTAAGATTATTTCCAAAAACAACTACCACCAGAGGCAATGATAGAAAAATAAAAACAATATTAATATCACCCAATAGACTAGGTTTGTTCTTATCAATAAAAGCAATAATACAGTAGAAGGGTATTGAGTTGACTTAATTGATAGAAACATCAAACATCAAAGAGAAAATAGGTACATGACTCAGCAGAGAAGGTATAGCAAATATAGAAAAATGAGGAAAATTAAAGTGAAACTACTACTCTTTCAGACTTATAAGAGCATAAGTAAAAATACTAGCTTTATACTTGGGTGCTGTCTCTGACTTTCTCTCAATCTGGTTTCTCTTTTATAAAATTTCTTTTACTTGCCGTTTTTTAAATCACCTCTTTCCCAACTAGCATTCTCCCAACATTGTATTCTATGTTTCTAAGCATTTATACCTTTGTTGTATGCAGGGCCACAGCCTACTGTGACCTTGATTTTCATCTCCTGCTCCCCATTTGAACTGATTCGTTATCCCCAGGTGCCCAGTTCAAATGCCCAAGTAGAGAATCTGATTATCTGGCATATGTTTTAGGTTTCTGGCCAGCTTATGAATTTCCTGTCCTAGGGTCTGGTGCCCTATGGCTCTGTGCCAATCGTGTTTAAGGTATAAAACCCGGGCACCTCACAAACAGGCTCTGAGTGGGGATTTTTTTCTCTTGGAAGACAAGAGTAGTGGGAGCAGGGATCTGAGCTCTGGTCTGTCCAGTCCATCCGGGTACCATCTCAGTGACTATAGATTCTCTGATTTGAAGTCTTTTTCTTTTTTTTTTACCCCTTCTTCTGCCTCCTCTCCTCCCCCCGCCACTCTGCTTCAAGCTGTGTTTCTCAGTCTAATTGTGTAGGACACAGCACCCTGGCCCATGCTGGTATTATGAGCCTTGTGCTCCCCCCGCTGAGGCAGTCAGTTGCCGGCCACTCACAGCAGCTCACAGCAGCTCTCGCTGGCTGCTGGCCACTCACGCTAGCTGCTGGCCACTCACCCATGGCAGCACATGGTAGCCCACGGCAGTACACAACAGCCTGCAGCAGCCCACAGCAGCTCACATAGACCTCCGGCTGTTTACGGGAGCCCAGCGCCAGGGAGAGCCATTGTTCACAATCTTAGCTGGACAGGGCGCAGCTCACTGGCCCATGTGGGAATTGAACCGGCAACCTCGGCGTTAGGAGCAAGGTGCTCCAACCACCTGAGCCACTGGGTTGGCCAAAATCTTTTTCGTTGAACTTTATTCAAAAGAAAATGTGTTAAATGTTTATAGTACAGCATAGTATTTAAGATAATGAGCTTTGGGTTAGAACCAAGGTTTATCTCTTTGTGCCTTTGGTCAAAGTTTTAACTTTACTGTATCTTGACATACTTCGTATCATTGTTAATAATACTTTCCTCATCGGGTTGTTACATAGATAATGTTGGGATTAACAATTAATACAGTGCCTGCCACATAGTCAAAACTCGATATATGGGAACTATCTCCAGCAGCAACAGCAGAAGAAACAGGCAGCCTTGCTCTCAAAATTGTACTGTGCTAATGGTCTTGGGTCAGTAGTATCCTTACGGTTAAAATGAGTTACCCAGATTTATCTTAGTTGTATAATTTAAATTTGTCTATCATTATGATCTGTCTTTTGCTTTGTTGTAGAGTTGTCAGAATCACTAATTAGAGAAAGCCTGTATACAATGCTTTTGAAATATTGACATCAGGTGCTGTATTAAGTAACATTTGTAAAGTCTGAAAGGCTACACAGAATGTCCAAGTGACTATGTAAACATTTTGAATCGATTCAGGACATTGAGGCAGCCCATGACGGTGCAAGTAAAGACACTCAAAAGATGACTTCCAGAACTGCTTCGGAATGTGGCAAAAATGATGGGATAAGTGTGTCTGAAGCGAGGGGGAAAATTTTGAAGGGGATTAGTGGCAATGTGTCTTTTACTGTAATAAATGTTTTTTATTTAAGCATTCACCATATTTGATCACACCTCGTAACTACATAGTCATTTGGATATTCTGTGTAGCCTTTGATCACACCTCGTATATCTTTTCTTTGTAACAGTTGCCTTCCATGGTCTTTCCTTTACCAAATACTTAGAACATTGCCCGTAAAACAGGGAATACTGTTCACCTAAATCCATGTATACTTTTATAAGAGGATGACTTGTAATAAAGGTTAAGGAAAACAACAAAACAAAACAGGGAATACTGCTTCTACCCAAACCTTTCCAAGTGTTTCACATTTGGAAACTAACATGATTTTCCCTTGAATATCAATTTAGACTTTCCCAGTCTCTAAAAGGTTTGCTTTCGAATTCTGATATGAAATATGGTGTATGAATTCCCCGCTTGTCTCCTGAAGCCAGCATTTATGTTCTAAAAAGAAAATAAAAACGCATTCTAGAAAGCACAAGGAAATACCAAAAATAAGATAGTGGGGGAGGCAACGTTGAAAGTATGGCATTTAGAGAGAGACTCTGCACACAGTATTCCTGACAGGCAAATTCCGGGCCTAGGAGAGCATGCCTGTCCCGTCAGAAGCAGACAATAGGCTGGAATACGTAGGAGGATGAGACGAGAGTAGCATATGCATTTGGCATAATCTTGGAAAGGAGTGAACTTCTAACCATTAGTTAAAAATGTTGTTTTGTCTCATTTGCTAATGTCACCATGAAAGATCTTGTTTTAAAAAAGAATACCATTTCTTGAGTCTAAATTGTTGGAGTACTGACCTAAGTTTGACGAAAGCTTACTAGTCTTTGAGACGTTCTGAGCTAGTCTAACAGATGTAGAGGGTCATCAACATTTACCTCAAAACCATACCAACTCAATGTATGAGATAGTGATGCTATAGAGCAGGGATTCTGGATATAGTCCTTTGAGCAAAGCCATAAATACATTTTTTAGTTAGGATGTAGCACAGAGAAAATAAATGCTGCTTTTTGGACAAATTCCAATTTTCTCTTTGTGACTCCAGCCCCTTTCTCTTCCTGTGAGTTGAGGCTGGTGTTTCATGACAAATTAATAACAGACAGGTTAGTCTTGCTCCTCAAAGTATAGTCCATGGACCAGCAGTTCTGGTATCATCTAGGAGCTTGTTAAATTTTTAGAATCTTAGCAGCATCCCAGACTGACTGAACCAGAATCTGCATTTTAACAAGATCCCTGGGTGATTTTTTGCCTATGAAAGGTTGAGAAGACTGGTCTAGAAGCCCATGAAGCTGCATAGTGTGGAACAGAACTTTCATTCTTAATTCCATCACTAATTTACATTTGAGAAAGGTTACTTACTGTTCTTCATGAATCACTATTTTTTTCTCATCCATAAAATAAAAAAAAGTTTTCGTCTGTTTTGGCAAAGCACTTGTGAAGCCAGATGAAATAGACTATAAAGTGCCTTATGTGCCTTAAGAGAAGGGACTTGAAGTGATATTTTATATAAGAAGACTAAAAGATACTCTTGGGAGGAAGGATAACAATTGCATTGGAAACACTGGACTGTCTGACAAAATTCATTTATTTTGCATCACAAGACAAGAGAGGTGGAAATAATTAACTTGGCTTCTATATCCAATGGAAGAGAGACCAGTGGTATTTTCTGCCAATCTTTTTTTTCTTGCTCTTTTTATGATTGGTAAGACAAGAGAATTAATGTTGTGATTTCTAATATGAAATTATAATTTAGACATATTTACATAAAAATATGAAAGGGAGATTTTTTTTTAGAATATGACTTTATGGAGAATCCCCTTAAAGGTACAGGAATAGCCCCGTAGGATTAATGAGTCAGCGCTAGTCTTCTGTATAACAACTGGGAAGGACCCTCACCTCTGCTTTAGGCTCAGGTGCAAGTTGTGTTTCATTGTATGTATGCTTATACCCTTTGGGTCCTTCCCCGCCCCCTATGATTCTATTTATCATTTGCTTCCGTTATTATTGGATGCTCATTTTACAGCTCTATAAAGACCTAAGCACCAGCCACTTTACTGTTTATTTGAAGCAGTAAAAACAATATAAAATTTTTGGCTAGGTGTGGACGTGGTTGGATCACGGGTATGTGTGTATCTAGCAAGACATTGTAGAACTCTCAGATTATGACACGAAAGAACCAATAAGGCTATTTTTCTTAACTGCTTACATGACCATTTATTATGTTATTGTCCTTTCCTTTGTGAGTAATTCTGGAATTAGGTTATTAGAGGTCAGATGTATAGTCTTTCAGTTTCAGGTTTTCTTGAAGGAAAAATGTTGGCAGATAGGCGAGAACATATTGGTGATTTGCTTTTCTTCCCTTGCCTCATTTCCTCAACAGCTTTAACTTTATCTGGACACACTCACTATTATCTCCAATTTCAAGATGAATACAAATAGAGAGTATCCAATCTTTGAACATTATTTGGTCATATTTTAGGTGAATTCTGTATTAACTTTCAGTAATCTCCATAGGTCTACTTTATGTATGTGTCTGTTTTAAAGTCACACACACACACACACACACACACATACACACACACCTGTATTTTCATTGTTAATGTCCTAAAGTTTAAGTCAGGGACATTAATGCGTGTGTAGGAGGGGGATAACCTCTGATATTTTTAACATGAAAATAATATATAGCCATATAAATATATTAAACGATAATGAAATTTCCCAAAGGGCAGTTCTGCTTATTTTCCATTTACAGAGTGTGATTTATGCCACATTATTCCAAGGTTCTAAAGTTATTTTTATCTTTACCAATTTAACATCTGTTAAATTAGATATATAATCTTAAGATAATGATTTTCCTCTGACATAATTACAAACTAATGTTTTAGTCAAAAATAATTTTATCTTCTATCATAATCTTTAGTAGCACAACTAAGCAGCTTGGTGAGCACAGAGAAATAAAAGAAAACATACTATTTATCTTCTTTGTTATATACTTGTTTGATTTGCGACTTGAAGTTTGCTAAATATGTATTACTTACTTTAAAAATACTATGGTATTGAAGGCTGTGTATTTAGATTTTATTCGAAGTAGAATCCTACCTGCCTAGCTATAAAAAATGACATATAAAATTATTATATCCTTGTGTGTTTGAAAACTCCCAGAGTCCTTAATCTTATCGTCCCCTCTAAGACTCCGATGTCTTTTTATTTAATTTTCTTTCTTTCTTTTAAAAGGCTTTTTATTAAAATATAGCTAACATATAACATTATGTTAGTTTCAGGTATATACCAGTTATTCAACATTTATATACCTAAAGAAGTGATCACCACAATAAGTCCAGCGACCATCTGACACTATACTGTGCTATCACAATATTAATTGACTACATTCTCTATGCTGTACATTATATCCCCATGACTTATTTGTTTTGTACCTGGAAATTTGAACCTCTTATTCCCATTCACCTTCCCCCCCTTTAAAAATTTTTCAGTTACATTTGACATTCAATATTATTTTATATTAGTTTTAAGTGTACAGCACAGTGGTGAGACATTTATATAATTTACGAAGTGATCCCCCTGATTAGTCTAATACCCACCGGGCCTTATAACCAGTGCTTGGAACTCTGTGTCTGATAGATTGCTTGTCTCCATTTCACTTAGTTATTTTTCTGGAGCTGTTCTGTTCTTTTATTTGGGACATATTTCTTTGTCTCCCCATTTTGGCTGCCTCCCTGTGTTTGTTTCTATGTATTAGGTAGGGCTGCTGGGTCTTCAGTTCTTAGTAGAGTGACCTTATGTAGTAGGTGTGCTGTGGGGTTCAGTGGTCCAGTCTTCCTGGTCACCTGAGCCACGTGTTCCAGGTGTGTCCTTTGTGTGGGTTTTGTGTGCCCTCCTCTTGTAGTTGAGCCTTGGTTGATAATTGTACATCAATCAGAGGGACTGAACCTGGGGATCACTGGTTGTGAGGATGGGCCTTGACTACAGTGGAGAGTTGTTGTGCCGGGGCTGATCCTACAGAGCAGGATCTGCCTCAGCAGGGCTCTGATGCTTGCCAATCTGCCTCTTGGATGTGTCGTACTTGGAGGTGGCTGGATGATACTCCAGCTCGTTTTGAAATTGGCCACTGGGGACGCCAGTCCCAGGACTAACTTGGAGAGGATCTGCTGTAGGTCTACTTTGGCTACAGCCTGTGCCCCACCTGGGAGCAGCTAGCGGGGGCCAGAAAGAAATCTGCAGGCATTTGCCGCCTGTGTTGTGCTTAGAAGTTCCCTGAGAAGCCAAGCTGTGAACCAAGGCCGGCTGCCACTTGTGCCCGCTTAGGGCTGCTCAGCCAGAGGTACAGGAAATGCTCAAGCCAGATGCTGCTTGTCTGGGTTCTGCAAACCTTTGAGACAGTCTGCAGCTTGAACCAAGACAAGTGGTCTGCATGAAAAAGCCACTGGAAGTGACTTGGATGTGGCCTGAAAATTGGAAGGGTGGGGGGCCAGGTCTCAAATCAGCAGGGTGGGGAGAACTAACAGCGGAGACTCAGAAATAGTGGCCGCCTGTGTTCAAACTCTGTGAAGGGGGCGGGCTCAACAAAGAAACAATGACGTCCACCAGCTCCCATCCAGGAGAAAGCTGCCTCTCTAGCCCCTGTCCCAAGCCAGACAACTCAATTCCCTACCATTTGTCCCTGCTGCCTTTCCAGCTGCTGCCCCAGTGCAGGAGCTCAGAGACAGTGATTCCATTGGTGGGTTAGGCCGTGCATAGTCCCTTTAAGAGGAGCACTTGTGAGTGCAGCCACACTGTCTCACTCCGTCACAATCTCTCCTGGTTTTCACAACCAAAAATTATGGGGACTTCTCACCCCAGCACTGGAACCATGGGCTGATGTGGGGCTAGGATCTCTCTCTCACTCCTTTAGGGGTTGGGGGGATCCCCACAGCCGAAATAGTCCTCCCAATTTTTAATGGTCACATGAGGGTGTGGGACCATTCCACGTCTCTGCCCTTCCTGCCTGTCTGGAGTTGTCTTCTTCTGAAAGTCCTTGTTTGAAAGGTTTCAGTTCAGCTTGATTTTAGGCGATTCTCAATAATGGTGGTTTTGTAGATTAGTTGTAATTTTGATGTGGTTGTGAGAGAAGGTGAACACAATGTTTACCTACTGTGCCATTTTGGTTGTCTCAAAAAACATGTTTTTTTTTCCCTACTTGTACTTCTTAATCCCTTCACCTTTTTCACCCTGCCCCAAACCTTCTCCCATCTGGCAATCATCAACTTGTTCCCTGCATCTGTGGGTCTGCTTCTGTTTTGTTTGCTCATTAATTTTGTTCTTTAGATTCCACATATATGTGAGGTCATATGGTATTTGTCTTTCTCTGTCTGACTTATTTCACTTATATAATACCTTCCAGGTCCATCCTTCTTGTCGCATATTTAATTTTCTTAAGACTTTCTAATGTCTCCAACTTAACCATGCTTAATATTTCTGCTCTGCAGATATCATCAGTTATCATGATAATCTCATTAAAGCCTACTTTTTAAGCTTTATTTAGATATATTCACATACATAAAACCCACACATAAAAATGTACTACAGTTCAGTGGTTTTTAATATATTCACAGAGTTGTGCAATTATCACCACAATCTAATTTGAGAACATTTTAAACACACAAAAAGAAACCCATACACTTTCACTGTCATTTCCCATTCTTCTCCCCAGGCAATCATTAATCTACTTTTTGTTTCTATGGATTGCCTGTTCTGGACATTTCATATAAATGGACTTATACAATATGTGGTGTTCTGTAATTTGGCACACGGCCTGAGCCAAAAAGTCTACTTGTGTTCAAATATAGTTTTGAGTATTTTCCCTCTTTTTTGAGACTGTTTTAATAGAGCACAAAGAAGTTTACTGAGCAAAACTTTAAGTCAGTTGCAGTTAGTCCAATATCTTTGCTCCTCTCCTGTGGTGACTTTCTGGCACAAAATGGAGGAAAAGTAATTGTTGCTTAAAGATTTCTTATCTCACAAGAGTAAACTGTAAAGTAAGTGAAATTTGCTTGATTTTGATGCACCTATACTACTAGTGTTTGCTTTTCTCTCCCCTTTGGAGAGCTCGCCCATTTTTGACCTCCTCCTAATGCCATACTTTTAACATGGTCCTCTGTCAAGCTTGTTCTCAGGATAGAAAGTGAAATGCATAGACACTAAGGAGTATGTGATGGAAAAAGAAATCTCATTGTGTATTCCAAGATTATCTTCAGGGAATAAAGGAATAAAGGACTGAAATTTTTAGTAAGAAATTAAAGCAACATCAAGAGATGAAGATTTTTCTGTGGGTAATCTTCTGTATTATTTGAGGCCCTTTCAGTTGCATGTGACTGAAACCACCCCCAGAGCATCCTACCAAAGATGGATCCCATAAGCTGAGAGGACTCCAATGGTATCATATAGATGCATGTCTTAGCTGTGTCCTATGGATTGGCTCCAGTCTCATCATTCTTGGGATGATTCCTAGAATTTTCCAGTTCACATCATCATATCACTCTGTTTAGGAAAAAAGAGATTGATTCTGTGATACCCCAAACCAAAATCTTTGAAGTGAGGTTCTTGGCCCAAATTAGACTGACCTGAAACCCATGCTCATTCCTAAATCAATGACGGTGGGCAACATGGTGGAACTGCCATTGGCTTAGCCTAGCACATGTGGTCTCCTGCATCTTGGGTAGAGTTGCATCAGTAGAAACATTTAGGCAGAGACTGGCAAGGCATGGTTGTGAAGGGGAGTGGAGGCACCCTGAGGAATGATCATTATCTGCTCAAACCACAGACCACAGGCAGGTTCCTTCTCCCAAAGGGCAATTCAAGGAAGGACATTAAAAAGTCATTGGGGGATAGTGGTTCTCAAGCTTTAGGGTGTGTATGAGGTGTGATCAAAACATATGGTGAATGTTTAAATAAAAAAAAAAATTATTACAGTAAAAGACATTGCAATTGATCCCCCTCAAAATACTCCCCCTCACTTCAAACGTACTTATCCCATAGTTCTTGCCACTTTCTGAAGCAGTTCTGGAAGTCCTTTTTTTGTAAATCTTTAGTTGTGCTGTTGTGGCTGCTGGGATGTCTTGAATCAATTCAAAACATTTACCTTTTATAGTCATTTTGACTTTGGGGAAAAGCCAGAAGTCACACAGTGCCAGATCCAGTGAATAAGGTGGATGAGGACACACTGTAATGTTTTTATGTGACAGAAATTGCCATACAGGAAGTGATGTGTGACATGGTGATCACAAAATGCGATGAATGTGTGATCACAAAATACGATGAATACTGCTTCCGAGTGCCATCCAACGGAAAAGAAGGTGTGTTTGAAAGTGTGGAGTAAATCATCCTCCATCATGACAACACTCCATGTCACACATCGCTGCTGGTATGGCAATTTCTGTCAAATGAAAATATTATGATGTGTCCTCATCTACTTTATTCACTGGATCTGGCACCGTGCAACTTCTGGTTCTCCAAAGTCAAAATGATTCAGGACATGGCGGCAGCCATGACAGTGCAACTAAAGACACTCAGGAAAAAGGACTTCCAAAATTGCTTCAAAAAATGGCAAGAATGATGGGATAAGTGTTTTGAAGTGAGGGGGAGTATTTTGAGTTTTGGGGGGGATTAATGGCAATATGTCTTTTACTATAATAATTTTTTTAAATTTAAACAACATATTGTTTGATCATATGTCATATTAGTTTGCTAGGATTTGCTTGTCCATCACTGTATTATAGAAGCAGATATCTTGTTTGATTTCACAAGTTTACAGATGGAGAAGAATTTTGCCACAAGGTGAATCATTCCCTGAGTCTCACCAATGCCATATTTAGATGATATTTGGATTAGATTTTTGACTTAAGCTGATGTGGGAATAGGTTAAAACTTTTGGAGATGTGAGGTATGAATGTATTCTGCATGTGAAAAGGACATGAATTTTGGCAGCCTAGATGGGGGACTGTTATGGGTTCAGTTGTGTCCCTTTAAAATTCATTTGTTGAAGTCCTAACTCTGAGTACCTCAGAATATGACCTTACTTGGAAATAGGGTCATTACAGATATAATTAGTGAAGATGAGGTCAGTAGCACGAGCCCTAGTCTAATATGACTTGGTGTCCTTATAAAAGGGGGACATTTGGACAGAGGCATGCACACAGGAAAAACATCATGTGAATATTGGAGTTATGCTTCCGTAAGTCAAGGAACTATCAGAGAAGCTAGGAGAGAGGCCTGGGACAGATCCTTCCCTAGTGACTTCAAAAGGAACATGACTCTGTCTTCACAAAGTACCATAAACTGAGTGTTTTAGACAACAAAAATGTATTGTCTTACAGTTCTGGAAGCTAGAAGTCTGAGATCAAAGTGTCAGCAGGGCCTTGTTTTGGGACCACAGTGTCTAATGTTCTCACCTTTATTTTTAACTGGGTTTATTGTTATTGCTTTCTTTTATTTTAATAGAAGAATCAAAAGTGTCTGAAGATGATGAAATGGAGAAGCTCTACAAATCATTAGAGCAAGCTAGTCTATCTCCTCTTGGGGACCGACGACCTTCAACCAAAAAGGAGTTGAGAAAGTCCTTTGTGAAGCGGTGTAAAAATCCATCCATAAATGAGAAACTCCACAAAATCCGAACCTTGAATAGCACATTAAAGGTAAAAAGATTCAAATTGTGAATGAACTCTGTGGATGTGGGGCGAGGAATGGCTGGTTTGCCCAGAGATTGATGCTAATCACCATGTGTCTGTGTGGCTAGAGGGGAGGGCAGTAAAAGCAAATCCAGCCTTAAAGCATCTTAAAGCACTAGAACATTCACACAGTAACACCAATGCACTTTTCTACAATAGGCCTTGATTTTCACATTCACTCTGGTATAAAATGTTAATTGTTAGGCTTCTAGAAGGCAAGGAGCATGTGTAATTCGTTTTTTGCACCCTTTTACCTGGCACAATAAATGTTGAGAGCTCAGTGTAGTCAATTCGTGAGAATAAACAATCATATTAATGGTATCTTGAGATTTCACCTGATTTATCAAAGGGTTCCATTGTTCTGTACTACATCTAGAAGACATTTTCTGGATTTCAAATACAGCAGAGATTTAGTGAGTCTCAGCTGTAGGCTCTGCAGCCAAGATACACCATGAAAGCTGGGCAGTGGGAAATATACACATCATGATAATAACCAGCAGATGTTGTCACAATGGGGATGAAGGACAGTGTACAGGATGTACTGAAGCTACTTTCAGGGCCTCCTGTAACTGAAATGGTTCCTCCTAACAAAAGCATCCTGCTTTCATATTTAGATTATAGAATAGGAGGAGGTCAGAATACTTTGCACAATAGTCTTGAATTAGCAGAGGATTTATAGATTCTGAAAGGCCTTGATAGATCCTGCAGTTTAATTCTGGTTTGTACATGTCCTTTTGCATCAAGCATTTCAGTCTCTTTCCAGGAATAAATATCAGCAATCAAAGGATAAGGCCACAAAGAGACAGCTGAGTGCGTCTTAGTCATACATCTGTTAGTCAATAGAAGACCTAGGCACCCTACAAGGCTGCAAAAATGAGGCTGAAAAATAAAAGGCAAAGGGGTAGTTTATACAAAGAAATCCAAATGCAGAGAAGTTCTCTGACGTTTAGTGATGGAAAAACATCACTATCACTCGTTTCAAAGGCAGATACGTTTTACTCCATAGTATGTATAGAGTTGATAAATGTATTTGGTATTTCGATGTGCTATGCCATAGTATCTTGGGATTTTACTGTCTTATTTGTGATAATTGATATTAATGAATACATTTTTTGTTGAACAAAAATTCTTACTGTGTACCAGACACTATTCTAGGGCACTGGGACCATTGATTGTGTGGACTCCACTGGGCAATAAAAACAGAGAGGAAAACAGAATGTAATGTGATAAGTGCTTTAATTGATGCCAGCTTGGGGTGTGGAGCGGAGTGGCTGCCTATCTGAGGCCATTAAGGACAGTGTCATGGAGGGGCTGACAACTCGCCCATGAGTAAGAGATGAAGAACGTCAGGATGAGAAGGAAGGCCATTCAAGGAGGAGGAACTGGCCTGGGTGAATACTTGTATGTATCAGTGGACGATATGTTGTATGTGGTCCATGTTGGGAGTGTTGACTTAGGAAGCGTCCAAACCTGTAGAGAAGTTTAATGAGTTTATTTGAGCCAAACTCATGATAGTTGCTGTGAAGCAAAGTCTCAACAGATTGAGAACATGCTCTGGAACTGACAGTGCTGCAATTTATTTTGTACATTAGAATCAAAGGAGGAAGGTTACATGATATCCATTGGTGGTAGATTAAGGGGGTGGGAGAAAGCAAAGTGGGGAAATCCCTGGGATTGGATTAAAAGTAAATTGGAGGGACAGATACTCCTTTTACATGGATGGGTACAGGATAGTTAATAATAGTTAGCATTTTATAGCACGCAGAGATGGTAACCAGGGGACAAGAATAACAATGAGGTTATTCTGTGGGGCCATGTCAGGTTGTGCCCTGCAGAGTCGGGGGGGGGGGGGGAAGAATTACTTTAACATTCCAAGGGCATGTTATTTTAGGCAAAAAGACAATAGACAGGCTCAATTAAGGTAAAGATTGACTTTCGTCAAGGAAGCTACAGGCCAAGGGTGTGCCTCCCAGCCAGGACCCGCTTTTAGTTAGCGGTGTTTATGTTCAGACCATCCTATGTGGTAAATTTCGGTCTCTGAGTTTGTAGGGCCTGCCATACAGGCTTTTTCTGAGCTTGTCAGGTTTAGTATGTGGTTTCTTTTTTGTCCACAGGAGAAACAGGAAATAGAGGCTAAGTAGAGGACAGACAGTGCAGGCCATTTCTAGAAGGAGAAAGATTGTGTTTTCGGCTTTCCATAGCAATGTCAGGATTCTAGACCATCACAGGACCATGCCCTGGCCTGGCCACTGGGAAGCCAGGTTTGTACAAAGAATTCCAAGGTTTTACTGGCCTATGTGGTTCTCTGTGAGGTTTGTACAAAGAATTCAGGTTTGTACAAAGAATTCAAAGATTTTACTGGGCTATGTGGTTCTCTGTGACCTCTTGTTCTCCATGTACTCTGGTCATGGAATTGATGATTTCAGCTTTTTCTTTTCTCCCCGTATAGTATTAGGTCTCTATTGCTAGGTAACAGAATACCCTCAACTTAGCAACTATAAACAGTAACCACTTATCATTTCACAGTGTCTGTGGCTTGGTTAGGTGCTTCTGCCTCCCAGTCTCTCACTGGGCTGCAATCCAGATGGCTGCATGCATTCCTCCACTGGGGGAAGATGTGCTTCCAGGTTCTCTCATATGGTTGTTGTCAAGATTCAGTTCCTTTCAGGTTGCTGGACTGAGGGTCTCAGTTGTTCACTGTCTGTTGGTGGGAAGCCACACAGTTCCTTGCCCTGTGAGCTCCTTCCTAGGGCAGCTCTCAAAATGGTAGCTGGCTACCATTTCTTGAGAGCAAGTAAGACAGAGGGTGAGTGAGATGGATCATACGCCAATCTCAGTTGTGACTTCACACTATATTCTATTCATTAGAAGCAAGACACTAGGTCAGCCTGCATTCACAGAGGGGAATTACAAAAGGGCATGAATACCAAGGAGCAAGGAACATTGTGGGGCCATGTCAGGGGCTACCTCACCTAGCTGAAGAACTCTGTCTATACGTTCCTGGAAAGAGGCCCTTTCCACAGATCCCTTAGGCCTCACAAAGTGTAATGATGGGGTAGATGAAACATCATCCATGTCATGTGGTCCCATGAATCTCATCAGGAGGGAGGAAGACATGATGATGTGGAAACTGGCCTTGCAGCACATCAACCTATTTATTGGAGGAAGATAATTTGGTACATGTCTGTTTATTCATGCCAAAAAACTATAAGAATTATTTTCTTTTTAACTATTGTTAATTTAATATAATGGTCTTTAAAATTCAAGGCAGTCAGGATGGTGATTGTCTTTGAGGAGGAAGGGAAGATATAACTGGGAGGGCCCACAAGGACAGCTTCAGAGGTGCTGGGTAAGGGTCCTTTTTAGACCTTGGTGGTTGTTTCAGAGATGTGTCCCTTTCGTGACAATATATCAAGAACAAACCTTATTATATGTGCACTTTTCTCTATGTATGTTGCATTGCAATTCCAATGTTTACTTAAAAAATTCTTGAAAGCTGGAGTGTGGGCAAGCAAAGACAACAGTTCCACACAGAAACGAGGAAACTGTTTTAACAGTAATGTTTATGTTAGAGATAGACACATTTCGTAAAGAAATACCCCTGTCCTGGGATTGTATTGGAACAAATACTCTTTATGGAAATTCTTCGAGGAAGTTGAATAAACTAGCACGTCATATTCTAAATGTAGACCTTTAAGAATTTTGTATAGCTCAACATCCACTGACTTTGGCTGAGTCTCCCTTTATTTTAAAACGAATGGTTAAAGGGTCTGCCTGAAACTTTCAGGATTTCCCTGGCCGATGACAAGAGGAACAAACCCTTCTTTCCCGTAACTTCTCTGGTCGAACACATTTCCAGTGCTAAGGTCTTGATTCAAGCCATGCACTGCATATGTGGAGTGAAAAATGAAATTACAGCATTCTCTCTTTCGCAGTATTTTTTGGAAGCCACACCAGGCTCTGCCTGCCTGCCAGAAAGTCAGGAGGATGTGGTAAAAGTGATGCAAAGCGATGGGGAGCCAGCGTTCTGTGCCACCTGGGAGAGCTGGCGGTGTGTGATGCCACTGACCCCGGGGGGGGGGGGGGGCACAGGGGTTTTGTGGTCTCATAAATCTCCTTCCTTTCTATTCTTGTCTACAATTTTTGTGTGTGTGTGTGTGTGTGTGTGTTTTTTTATCCATAAAAGAATTCACACATATGTGAGCCAAATGGTAAGAAATTTGTGTCATTTAGAGCTAAAAGCCATGTGTGAACTATTAGCCCAAAGTTGAAGCGACCCTTTCCTAAAAACTTTTATCAGATCTTTTAGGGGTGGCTAGTTCATTTTTGCCTTTAAAAAATCAATTTTCCACATTTTGTTAATCTGCAAAGATCTTATTTTTTTCAAGAAAACATTAGGATCTCTCTCTGAACAGATGTCAAAATTTCTTAAGAGCAAAGAAAAAATCCTTAAATAATTTCATTGAATAACACTATGCTGATAGACCATGAAAGCTTGTTATTCTTATTTATTTATTTCCTTTTTGAAAATACTGTTTTTTTTGAAGTATAGATGTTGAGAACTCAGAAGAAAGAAAACTCTCTTGGCCCTGCTCAACTTTCTACCCGCCATTCTTCCTCATAACCCACTTGCTTAACCTGCTTTTCTCTGCTTCTGGGTCTTGCTCAGCCTGCTTGTTGTCCTTATTGGGTAACTTTCCTCTTGAGCAATTTTTCTCTCCTTCTTGAACCCAAATATGTCATTTGATCTCGATCTATCATCACATCCTCGCTCTCTTGATTCAAAATTATAAATCTCATCATTTTCCCTTGAAATCCATATTATGCTGACTAATTTAGAAACAGGTATAGGAAAAGAAAATGTAATAAAACACCCTAAAAAAACATAAGGTAAAGCTAATTATAGAGTACAGAAAATAGAATTGTGTGTCACCAATATTTGTGATCATATATGACCAGATACCTCATTTGGGTAAAACGAATGCTGCCAATTCTAGAATCTCTAAAACTATATGCAAATGTCTCGTGTGTAGATAGATAGGTAGATACAGATCTATCTATCTATCTATCTATCTATCTATCTATCTATCTATCTATCTATCTATATCTATCTACATATATAATATATATACCATGTGTAATTATATATGTATATTATATGTAATTATGTATATGTGTGTGTATATAACATTTTTGTTTGTTTATGGAGAGGATTTCCTCAGGCTCTAAGTAGTGTTCATGATGCAAAAGAAATTAAAAAGCAAATGTATAATTAGTTCATTCATTCATTTCTTATTTCATATATTTATTTTTTTCAACAAGCGAATGTCTACCATGTGTCAGTTCTTTCAGGAGTTGGGGATATGGCAGCGGGCATATCAGGCAAAATTGCTCACCCTCATAAAGCTTACATTTAGGTAGAGGAAAAATAAACAAAATAAATAAGTAATTTTACAGTATGCTAAGTGGTGATTGATTTGATAGACAATAGAAGAGAAGGGCGATAAAGAATGTTGAGGGATTGATTTTAATGAGGGATAGATTTTTAATTGGAAGATGTGATTTGAATAAGATCTGAAAAAGGAGTGAGCCATGAGGTTATCTGAGGTAGAATGTTCCAGGCGAGGGAACAAAAATGCAAGTGCCTTGGGGTGGGAGTGTGCCTCGCAGGTTTAAGGAAGAGCAAGGAGGTCAGTGTGGCTGGAGTGCAGTAGGGGGATGGGGGAATGGGGCGAGAGGCAGTGGGGCAGAGGGACAAAGGGGGATCATATCATGTGATGCCTTGTTGTCATCGCTAACACCTTGGTTTCTACTCGGAGTGAGCTAGGAAGCCTTGGGAAAGTTCTGTACAGACGTATGGTATAGTTTGAAATATTTTGAAGGTAGAAATATCAGGATTTTCTGGTGGATTGGGAATGAGAGAAAGAATCAAGGATAACTCCAGTGTTTGACATGAGTAACTGGAAAGATGGAGTTGCCATCAGGTGCTTTGAGGAAGACTAAGGAGCAGGTTTCAGTGTGTATTGGGAGTTGGCAGGGCAAGGCATGTAGAGAATCATGGAAACTTAGTTTTGGATGCGTTATATTTGAGATGCCTATTCGGTATCCAGGTGGAACAGCTGAAGAGGAAGTTTAGATAAACAAATAAATTTGTGACCCTCAGTCTATAGGGAGAGTGGGAGAGACTACATGAGATTCCCAAGAGTGTGAGTGTAGGGAGAACAGAGAAGAGGCCAAAGACTAGAGCTCTGGGACACCGCAACATTAAGAGATTGTGCCAGATGGAAGAACCAGCAAAGGAGTCTGAGAATGAGTGGCCATGATGGGATAAAAAAATCAGGAAATTGTGTCACGTAAGTGATATGATACCAGTGTTCAAGGAGTCATCACAATTTTAGATGCTATTGATAAATAAGTTGAAGGTGAATAATTGATTATTGAACTTATCAACATGGAAATCAATGATGGCCTAAAGAAGAGCAGTTTTAGAAGAATGGTGGGGGCAAAAGACTGGTGGGAGTGGTTCTGTGACAGAATGGACACAGGGACATTGGCGGTATGGAGAAAAGTGGAACATTACCTGGAACAGGCATATGGGGTCAAGAGAGGGCTTTTAAGATGGGAAACATAACAGCACACACATATGGCAGTGAAGATGATCATATGGAGATGGGAAACTGATGAGTCGCTGGGAAGAGGGGAGAAATGCTGAAGTGAATTTCTTGAGTCTGAGAGAGGGGGTGATGGCACACAAATGGAGAGATTGGCCTTTGCTAGGAACACAGATATTTCATCCAAATGAACAGCAAGGAAGGCAGCAATATATCTGTGCAGTTGTAGGTAGTGGGCAGTAGGAACTTGGGAGAAATATTCTTCTGATTGTTGCAATTTCCTCAAAAACAAAAAGCAGAAAAGCAAACAAACATCAGTTACAATGGAGGATGGGACAAGGTTTGAGTAGAGACAAGAAGTTTTGAAATAGTCCTTTGGGAAAGTGAGAGAGAGAAGGGATGAGAAAATATGATTACTGGATAGTAGTGAAAGTCCACTTAATGGCAATGGTTATGAATTTGAACTGTGACCATTGAGCATGGTTATGACTTTTTAGCTCCACACATGCCATCCTGGGGGTAGGCAGAGACATTGGTGCAATGATAAACATGCATTGAATATCTGCCTGTCACTCAGCATCATGTGAGGTGCAAGGAATACAGGGAAGAACACAATATGTTAATTGTTAACCTTCCTTAAGAAGTTTAAAGTAAGTGGCATGAAAGATCCATGAATATCTGAACGTTATCTGGTTAAGTTATAAGAAGGCTCTAAGCATTGGAAGGCATGAGAGCATTGAAAAAGCTTCTAAGTCCAATTTGGGGGTTCAGAGAAGATTTTCTGAAGAATATGATTCTCGAAGTGAGTATAGATTTATAAGTCACAGTAAAATCTGGTAGAGAAAGATTGGAAAGTGTTGCATT
Source organism: Rhinolophus sinicus (assembly GCF_057876585.1). NCBI lineage: Eukaryota > Metazoa > Chordata > Mammalia > Chiroptera > Rhinolophidae > Rhinolophus > Rhinolophus sinicus. The sequence continues at coordinate 11,523,534 of NC_142502.1, forward strand.
TGAAAGCAACTCTAGGAATTAGAGTTCATCAGGTGAAGAAAGGTGAGGAAATTTCTTCATATGGCACAACATCATGGAAACGTGAACTAGCATTGTGTGGGGGAGAAAATTAACATCAACACTGTTAGAGTGGAAAATAAGAAGCAAGAGGATCAGCAAATGAAGCTCAGGTCCAAGAAACCTGGCCAAGACATGGTAACAACTGAAGTGTCCTTTGATGGATGATTAGATAAAGAGTATGTGGTACGTACATACAACGGAATATTACTCAGCCATAATAAAAGATGAAATACTGCCATTTGCGACAACAGGAATATATCAAGATTATCATGCTAAGTGAAATAAGTCAGACAGAAAAAGTCAAGAACCATATAACTTTACTTATGTGGGATATAAAACTGAAAGCAACAAATAAACAAGACAAACAAAAACTCATAGACACAGACAACAGTTTAGTGGTTACCAGAGGGTAAGAGGGGGAGGTGGAATGGTAGAAGAGGATAAAGAGGGTCAAATATATGGTGATGGAAAGAGATTTGACTTTGAGTGGTAAACACACAATTCAATATATAGATGATGTATTATAGAAATGTACACTTGAAACCTATATAATTTTACTGACCAATGTCACTCCAATAAATTTAATAAAAAACTATAAAAAAAATCAAGGGGAACCATTAAAAGGACTCAGCATTTTAGGTGGATCCTTGCATTGTCATGTGGAGGGTGGATTTAAAGTGGGGCTTAGAGGCAGGGACTCACTTGGGAGGCAGTAGTAGCAGATGGGACTTTATACCTGAAATTAGGGTGATGGTCATAGGGATGGAGGGAACAAGAAAGATTTGAGATAAAATTGTCAGGATGGAATGACTGTTTTTGAATGTAGAGACCATCGTATTTTATTTTTACTCCATTTCTTGACTACAGAAAACTTCCTTAACCTGAGCTCCACATTTCAGAAATGTGTGTCATTGGTTACAGAGGAGGCAGGGTGAAATAATATGAATAGATTGTTTACTTTATTAGCATCATTGCAATACATACTGTTTTCACGGAGGGTTAGTAGTCTTTTCTTTAAAGAAAAAGATGGCCTATCTATTTATTCTGCATATATTAATTAAATAAGTGTGTGTGGTTTATTAAAATTTAAGATGATAAAAAATAAACAAGATTTATATGTCTTAGGGAAACTACTATGCCCCAATTTTACTTAGTAAAGTTGGATGGTCAATGAAGTGGTTATATAATTCTGAGTTTCAGGAGGAATAATGCTCACAGTGAGATAGAAATATTACTGTGGTGTAGAGTAACAGATCAATCAGGCAAGAGCAACGTAGAAGACCTGGCTATATGCCTACTTTTCCCATTGGGTAGGATGCTTAACTTCTTTGTGGTTAGCATATGTAAATGGATGTCTTGACATCTTTCTTAGGATTGGTACAGGGATTTGAATATTAATGTGTAAAACACTTTGATAATTTTATGAATGCATGTGTACATTCGTTTGCAAAAGGGCTGAAGATGGTTTATTGAAATTAAGATACTCACTACATTATCTCCCCCCCACCCCCACTCCCCCTTATTTTCTATTTGGACAGTGTAAAGAACACGACTTGGCCATGATTAACCAGTTGCTGGATGATCCGAAGCTGACAGCCAGGAAGTACAGGGAGTGGAAGGTCATGAACACCTTGCTGATTCAGGATATCTATCAGCAGCAGCAGGACCCCACGTCCACCTCTTAAGGCACCCCCTAGGGACTCGAGGAACCATCTTCCTGCACCTCTGTTGAAAATTCTAGTTGAGAACAAGCCAGGATGTTCTCCCCTTCTTACCCCCAGCAACTCTTCAAGATGTTGCCAGAGCTTACATTTTTCCTTGAAAGGAAAACTGAGACCAGTTCCTCAAGCATGAGCTCCCTCTGTAAAGATGCAGCTCAGGTGAGGACCAGCATCAATGGCAGCAGGACTCCTCCCCGGTGGAGCACTTCCTTCAAGACTGGCGTGATCGGGTCCAGTTGAACAGTTCTCGTGTTCCTGCTGGGAGCTCACGGTTCTGCCAGGCTCTCGGTGGGATGTGAGCACTCTAGCTTCTGTTCCTTGCTCTCAAGAGAATTACAACATTCTGTGGACAAAAGATCACTTTTTACTGGGGATCATTATTCATAGAAATATTCAGTTTTCCAAAAAGAAGAATGTACATATTCTATCTGGTTGGGGAGCTGAGTTCTCCAAATCATTTTTTGGAGTGGGAGAATGTCTTCTACAGCAGCAACTGAAACAGGACAAATGTTTTTGTGGCACCGAAATCCCCTGCCTTTTTCATGAGTTGAGAAATATTTCATAACGACTGGTGTGTGGGAAAGCTCAAGGAGGAGATGCCATCTATATTCCACTCACTTAAAGAACAGCTTGACCTTTTCACACTTTACCCAGGTGGGGGTGGACTCTGATTAATTTTCCTTTCCACAGAACAGCTGAAAGAAAACTATCTCATTACACTTGGAGGCTATTACTCCCTCCTAGCTTCTCTGAACCACTGTAGAAGATAGTAATAAGTCCAGCAAAGAGTGTTTGCTGCTTTACTCCTTGGATGTGGTGAATATGCATAGTATAAACTTATATCAAGGTGTCCCAGGATAAATATTGACAAGATAATTCTGTTATCTGAATTGTTTTAATATGTCTACTCCAAAATAACACCCAACAAAAACAAGAGAGTTAAAACATGATTGCTTTATTTTTGTATGTTTATGTGTCTCTTTGGCTCCTATGTGAGTAGCTACCTATAATGTGTTTGTTATTTAAGTATATTTATAGAAGGTCAAATTACTAGTGTTTTAAAAGATGATATATTATTATATGTTTCGCTCAGTACATATTCTCAAAGGATATACATTTTGCTTGAGAAAAATAGAAATACTATTGATTATTGATTCATTGGAGTTGTTATGTTGCACTGTGATGTATGAGGAATGCTCAGGAAATCTTGTGGGATAAATATGGGGGCATGTAATAATAATCTTTCACTTTCTGGTCTCTCTTTCCATCTCTCACTTTCACTTGTGCGCGCGTTCTCTCTCTTTCCCTCCCCGTAGAAGGCTTAGATTTCTCTGTTTTAAGTCACTCTCTTAACCAGAAGAGGACTTTCATCTTATACTATCCCTTCTAGTAAATAGACTTTAAGTTTTGGGACATTTATGCCCACAAACCCTAAAACAAATGAAACACAACTAATGGAATCTTTTGTCTAAAGACTAATAGAAATTTTGGGGTCTGTGGTTAAAGAAAACTAATTTTATTAGAGTAGCAATATGAACGTCTTCACTTGATAATCATCATGAATATTTCCCACCATAAGAATAACCGGAACCCACCAAAAACCCATTTTGGCCCTACCGCTAGCAAATTGTCAACAAAACAGTTTTCTTTACAGAGTCAAAGTGTGGCTTGATACTCAAATGGAAATAACCTCCTGAATTTTATCTGCAAACTAAATGGAAATAGTTGTGGAATATTTCCCCAAGCTTTACTAAGAAGTCTTAATGCTTTGCAAACAAAAAACAACGTTAGCCTTAGGAAAGAGAAGAAACCAAACAGGAAGCAAGTTGTAGTACTGGAAGCTTCTGTGAGATGAGAGGCCAGGCCAGTCATTTTGGTCCAGAAGCACCTATACCAAGTAGAACGTGCTGGGTGAGGCCACGGCCATGCAGAAGATGGCGCCTGACCTGTGGGGAGTCTACTGTTGGCACCAGAGAGAAGCACCCATTTAGGTCCTCAGATTGGGCCCTCAAGCTTCTGGTGTATGAGGCCAATGCTTCCATCTTTGTACTCTAGAAATGATCGTTGATTCTTTCTGTACTTGGCAGCCATTAGAAGGTTGATTTGTAGGATTCAATGTAAACAAGGTGTTGAGGGAAGGAGGAAGGAGAAAGAATAATGGAGGAAATAAGTAATGGATATGGCATAGTGTTCTTCTACCTTTTTTCCTCTGGTTTGTAACACCAACCTATGAATTTTAAAACAGTTTTTCCTAAACTGGAGTGTTCCAAAAACTTTTGACTAGGACTTGGGAATACATTTCAGTGCTTTACTCTGGCTTTTCATTAACACGTATTTAACTGACTTTTTAGTGTACATTCCTTTAAAACCACTCAAAGGCAAAGTAGGTCCATGAGAGTCCTTAATCAAGCCTGTCAGTTATTTTTCAAAGTCAAGTCAAGTCTAGCAGTGTTTCCTTTGTTAGTCAAAGTGGTTACTTTGCAGAGTCTCCCCAAACGCAAGTTAAACTGAACTGCACAATTTTGCACCCTGCTTGTCTAGACCAACATCACCTGCTTGCTAGTGCTTTCCCCTCTGTAAATGCTTTCACTCTATTTTATGTTGTGTGAGGATAGAGGGGCTGCTTCTGTGAGTGCCCAGCTTCAGCTGTCACCTCGTAGTTCCAGTTTCTTCCTGGGGATTGGGTCGTCTCTGAAAGGGATTTGGGTAGTTTCATCATGTCTAAGGGAAGCCTCCTCTTTCCCTGTAGAAAGAGGGTCTGAGGACTGTAGAATGACCCAGAAGAATGGCCTCTCAGAAGGGAAGTAGAGAATCTCTGAGTATAACCAAGCCCAAATCTGTGGCACCTGCTATGGATTAAGATCTTCCTTGGATTCTACTTTGGGGCTGCGGGGAGCACCTCCAAAGGAGGTGGCTTCTCTCTGGTGTTAGTCTGTAGACCCAAACTGGTGCCTGATGTGATACCCTCACTGGTTGGTACATGGCAGCAATGCTGAATCAGATGGTCCCACATTTGAAGGGGGTCTTCTGCTTTTCATAATTCTCAGTTCTGCTACAATCTCAGCATCGCATCAAGCCTAGAAAGAATCATAAAGCATACTATTCCAAAGACTCCAGGAAACCTAAAGAGCGCTGGTGTTTGGGGTCAGATTTCAACGTGAAGCCAATGACTTTTATTTAAGTAGCACTTTGTGGTTTGCAAATCAGTATGTCTCAGGCTCCCTGCTCCACCTCCCCAGGGGTCTTTGTGGGATGACTGTGGATTATCACTACTACTTTTGATAGAGGGCGAAAGCAAAATCTGAAAAGTGATGTGCCTGGGCAGGGCCCCAGGTACAGCCAGGACTTGAAGTTGCACCTCTAGGACTTGAGCTTGTACTTCCCTCGTACTTTACCTTGAGAAGCCCCTGTTGGGACTCATCAATTTGACTTAGAGTGTGCATGCCATTGCACTGAAATGGGCACCCATGGTGGCTTTTGCAAAGTCATCCGTTTGAAATCTGAGGGGGCCTGTTTTCCTTGAGCACAGTCTCTTCCTTATCGGCCAGATAGGTTTCTGTCCCTCCTGCAGTGACCTGGTGACTGTGAGTTGGGGTTTAACATAATTACTCTCTGCTTTCTTTTCTTCCTTCTGAAAAGTATACTGCTTGCTAGATGCTGTGAGATCCATGGATGAAAGAGATATATGAGTATTTAAAGAAATGAAGTGCGTTTATTTTGTTTTCCTTTCAAAGAGTGTCAGGCTATGTCAGAGACCCAGCTTAGTGACTAGGGGTCAGGCCCTTAACTTCCTCTCTCAATTTCTTCTCCTGTAATTATGATAATTTCCTCAGATAGCCTTTAAATCACAACAATATCATAGAGGTGAAACAGAAAGAAAATATACTTTTAAGTCTTTTAAAGAGAGGTGACAGTGGAAGGTAATATTTTGATACAGCCACACAGAAGACTTGGTGAGTAATTTACGTCAGAGGATGCCATTCCAAAAGTCACCATTCATTGGAAAGTTGCCATATGCAAAGGAAGTTTCAGGCTGTATCTCCTCTTCAGTCTAATAGAATATGATGTGTGATTAGGGTTTGCCCATTTATTTCCCTTCTAATTTTTTGTATATTTAGTACACAAGAGAAATCAAGTCCTAGAAATGTGAGGTGACTGCCCCTCCTAAGCTTTTGTAATATGAAATTGAAAAGGAAAGCCCCTGAAACTGGATTTTAACAACCCATTTGAAATGGTCTGTGGAAGGGGAAAGGTCCACTCCTCAAAGCGTGACGTCCACCTCAGTGAACAAGATATTGAACAGCTACATGGTTTTCTATATTTTGAAACAGGAAGCAATTTCCTTGCCTCTTCGGTACATCTTTACTCTTCCCCATGCTACCACAGACCACAGAGAAAACATTAAAAATGGATTCTATGTTAAAAAATAGTTCTTCCATTTCTCTCGCTGTGAGGAGACTTAACTGTTCTGTACTGATGTTTCTTTATCTTAAGTCCAAAGGGGAAGCATGCCCCATGGAGACACTTAGCATCCTATGATAAAAACCAGGATTTTAAATCATTGTGTATTTTAATGTCCTTGCATGATGGAGATGGAACTTTTAGCACTGCATGGTGTTTGGGGGCAAGGTGTTAATGTGGAAATGATACCTTTAATTTCATTGTGCTTTACTTCTCTGTCACCTACCCTCTTGGACTAAACTGAAAAAAGTGTCATGGCTCATTTCTCCTGCTTTATGTTTTTGAGGTTGACTTGTAAGATTAAAATAAAAACAAGGTATAATATATCTAGTAAAATGACATGGAAAAAATTTGAAATATACTTACTGGTGTTCATTTTCTGTTCTGTCATGTTTCCTCAAAGAAAAAGCTCCCAGGAAGTGTTTCATGGCTGGGCCTTTATCTTCTGCAAAGGATATAGTGCCCTCTGGTGGCAGTCACAAAAACAATAGGGTCTACACTACTGATGTTTTTATTTTTAAATAAAAGCTCTAATTTTGTGGGGAACTCTCTTTCAATAATAACTGATGTGGTCTTCTCCAATGGTCCTCAGTTTACGAGTTTAATAGTACAGAGACATTTATATTTATATTTTTCAAAATGGTTGTTGATTCACAAAATTTGACACATTATATAGCCCTTATCATTAGTCACCCCTTTTTATTTTTAGATGTTTAAAAGAATTTGCAGATTATAAAAGTTACAACCTGTGACACATAAGTTCCTTAAAATACACAAGATATTTCTGTGAAAACTGAACAAAGAAAATATTGAACTAGCATAACAAAATACCTTTATTTTGGATCCACTGCTTAGAGGAAGTTAGCCTGCCTTTGAACTTGACTCACACCAACTCGATTGCTGTCTACACAAACACCATGTCATTTTTTACCTCTCCCCCAATTCTCACTTTACATGCTGAGCTCCATCCTCTGTCTCCTCCATCCTTCAACCATCAAGTGTGTCGAGGCTCCCACATGGAAGCAGTAAAAATTATCCTAGACCAAAGGGACGAGCAACAGGCATAGGTATAGTATGTTCCTAATTTTTAGAACAATCTTGTATTAGTTTCCTATTGCTACTGTAACAAATGACCACAAATTTAGTAGCTTAAAAAATGTGTCTTCTTATAGTTCTGGGGGTCAGAACTCAGACACGGGTTTCCTTGGGCTAAAATGAAGGTGATGGCAGGATGGCGTTCCTTCTGATGGCGCTGGGCGTGGGGGGAACATACTTCCTTGCGCTCTCTAGGTCACCCACGTTCTTTGCCTCTTGGCCCCCTTCCTCCATCTTCAAAGTCAGCAATATCATATCTCTGCACCATTCTTCTCCTGTCAAGCCTTCCTCAGACTCTTAAAGACACTTGTGATTATATTGGGCCCACCTGGATAATCCAGGAAAACCTATTTTAAGGTCAGCTGACTAGCAACCTGAATTCAATCTGCAAACTTCATTCCCCTTTGGAACATATACACAGGTTCCAGGCACTAGGGCATGGCTGTTATTCTGCCTATGAAAAACTTCCATTTCAAATACCCTGCTTAGTCCCCCTGAGCCATCTATTTATCCCAGAAATTCCAGTATTCCCAAGTTTCAACTATAAGCATGAAAGGCCTTTGTCATGTTATGTGACTTGAGTTAGATTTCCTCAAAATATAGATCACCATCAGAGAGGTAAAAAGCAGAAAAAAGCAAAATAATTCCTGGCTTTCAAAATCATGTACACAGGCGGAACAGGTATGGTATTTTAACAGATCAGGTTTTACAATACCTGCATTTAAAGACAGAGCATTAGAAAGTCACTTTTGAGAGTCAAGTATCATAAGCAAAGGATAATTTATGTCTCACTATCTTAGTTTTATGAGCTTCTCTGCCACGTCCAATTGACTGAGGGGTTTGGCCAAGTCACAGCTCCTCTCCCATGAAAGAGGAAGGAGAGAATTCCCATAGGTCCTGGCTCTTACAAATCACAATCTGAGCATTACATTTGTCTTTTCTTTTGAAAACTAAGCAAACCTGTATTTGTAGGTAATCCCTTCATGCCGCTCTGATGTTTTCCAGTCACAAAGTTTAGGGAGTCATAAACACTCTGCCAACACAGAAGTCTCTGCTGAGCCTGTCTTGGCCATTCTGCCCAGAGCGAAGGGACAGAATTCCCAGGTGAGCAGGGTGCCTGCCTATTTAGCCAGTTATTGTCCTAGTGCCAAAGGTTATTGTTGCGGGTGCCTGCTTAGATCTGTTCACCCCACCAGAGCTTTTATCCTTCAGTTGCGATGAGGTTTTGCAGCTAACAGCGTCCTCCCTTTTCCAGAAAATTGTCCTCAGCTAAATGACAGCCACTTAGACAGAAGGTTATTATGCTCTCCGTCCTCAACCAGCGTGGCCTCGTACAGTGGTTGCCTGAGCCCAGATGGCAACACTTAACAGTTATAAACAAGGTAGTCAGAATTACTGCCCTGGGCAGTAAGGTCCGAATGACAGCCTGGGGCTTGCGCTGGCCGTGTGGATCTTTGGAGATTGCTAATAGAAAAGGGTGTTCCTGGAGACAGGATGTGTGGGAAGCCAACTTGGATACAGGGTCCAAAGTATTGCTGATTCCCAGGAATCACCCCCAAATATTCTGAACTACCTCGTGTTAGGGTAGGATAGGGGCACATACAGGTCAAGAGATAAATGGCCTATGTTCTCTGGTTTCTAAATAAAAAATTAGAATGGCCATACGTATAGCAGGTGGAAGATCATTCATTTCAGTTTTTTGAGCAGCAATAATTGGTCAAAGAGAGACCAAACAGAAGTCCCTGAAGTGGCTTCCTTCAGGAAAGATAGTAAGTAAAAGCCAATATTGTATCCAAGGGGAATGGTAGGGATTGGTGTCACCCTAAAAGACTTTCAGGGACAAGGGTAGTTGTCTCTATTCAGGCCTATGCAATTTTACCAGTTTGGTTCCTGAAAGATCAAAGATTATGGCAAATTTTAGTGGATTCTTGCAAATTTAACCAAGTTATATTCCAACTGTAGCTGCTGTGTTGGATGTGGTATCTTTACCAGAGCAGATTACAGCCTCAAGTACATAGACTTTGGGTAGCTAAGTGCATTATTTTTCAATATCCATCATGACAGAGGATCAGAGGCATTTTATATTTCTATGCAATAGACTCACATTTATGATCTTGCTCCAGGTCTGTATAATTCTCCTGTTATGTGTCACAGTATAGTCAGGAGGGACTGGGACCATTTGAACCTCCATCTCAGTGGTCCACTATGTTGATATTATCATGTAATAAACAATGGGCAGTGCTCGTGAGGCTATAATTGCACACAGGAGCTCCAGAAAGGAAGAGATAAATCCTGCAAAGTTTCAGGGGCCTGCCAAATATATATATGAAATATTTGGGGTCCAATTGCCTGGAGAAAGCCAGAACATCTCATTCAAAGGACACCTTATTGTATGTTGCACTTCTACCAGTAAGAAAGAAGCAGTATGCTTGGTGGGCCTATTAACCCACCAGAGAGCATCCATTTCAGAAGAAGCACTAAACAACCAGTGTACAGGATGAGTCGGCCTGTTGATACCTATCAGCCTCCGTCATGGGCCACCCCAGGGCTTACACAATGGGCTTATGAACAGAGACAGCATGGGGGCAGAGATGGAGGCTAACCATGAACCTAAAACCCACGCTCTGTGGGGACAGAGCCATGAGTGCAGTTTCCAGGCTCTCGGCCTCACGTGGAAAGATGCTGGCTCAGGTAGTAAATGGCTATCAACTGAGATTGGAGGCCATCAGCTGTGGCTGGTTGGCCATCAGCTGTAACCAGTGAGCCATTGGCCACGAATATAACTGCCGTGGCTACGCTGGTAGAAAATGGGGGCTAGCAAGAAGATGGTGGCTGAGCCAGCAAGAGCAGATTGCAGTTAGCATGGAGGATTGCAGCTAGCAAGTGAGGTGGGTTGGCAGACAGAAGTGGATGGCAGGTTGTGGATAGTGTGGTTTCTGATTCCTGTGTCTCCAACCCAGCTGCCAGCGAGAATATAGTGACTCCCCTACCTATGGCTCCGTGGGTGTTCCTTTTTGGTTTCACCATGTCCTGCGTTCTTATGTGGGGAGCGGGAGCAGAGACCTTTCATGACATCCTGGATGACATGCTCCCTCAACAAACCTGAGAGCGACTGCTGCTGCTGAATGCCTTGTCCACTAATATCAAAGCCAAAGCTGAGTCCCAAAAAGGTATCATGCTTCGAGGAGACCAAGCAGCCACTCGTTGGCAAGTTGACTAGGTTGGATGTCTTCCTGTTGCCTTATAGATGCCAAACCCTTTGTTCTCCTGCGCTCTTCCCAGGATCTCACAAGGGAGTGCCTCAGCAAACCGAGGCCCGATGGAGAGATATCAGAAAAGCTCCTTTCCGGGGGAAGTCTCAGCAAACTGAGATCCGATGGAATTATATCGGTCCCTCCCCTTCAATGGATTCCTTGGAGATGTGCGTGTTTGTGAAGGCAGAGTACAAGCTGGGACACAATGGGAACTTTCAGAAAGACAGCCAGCAGGCTACCAACACACAGATCTTGAGATTAACGATCATTACCTCTTTAGAAGTTTACCAATAAAAACTACATGTTTGCCCAATTCGGGGTTCAGTCCCTGAGACTGTTCCCCTTGGCCCATGCTTGCATACTATTACTGGCTACTGTCTTTTCTTAACCCTGCGCTGCCCTTCTCCCTCCCCACAGCCCATGTCATGCTGGATGCGACATCTTCCGTCTGGGAAAAGACAATGTTTCACCCTGACTAGGACTGGCAAGGATTCACATGTGGATTTGCCTTTCTTTTCTATAGTGCCTCAACCACTACGACCATTCAAGGGCTCACGCGGGATCTATGCACGGGATCCCACGTAACACCACTGTCATGGACTCAATGTCTGTGTTCACCAAAAGTCCTACGTTGAAGTCTAATCCCCACCGTGATGGTATTTGGGAGTGGGGCCTTTGTGAGCTAATTAAGTCACGAAGGTGGAGCCCTCATGGACGTGATAATAAGAAGAGGCCAGAGAGCTAGCTCACTCTACCTCCCTTCAGGGGAGGACACAACGAGAAGTCAGGAGTCTGCAACCCAGAGGCTCTCATTTGAACCCAACCATGCTGGCACCCTGAGCTCAAATTTCCAGCCTCCAGAACTGTGAGAAATTAATCTCTGTTTTTCATAAGCCTCCCAGTTTATGGTATGTTGTTATAGGAGCCCGAGCTAAGACAATCACCGTAGACAAGCAGCCCACTGTGTGGCCAAAGAAGTGAGGCGGGGTACATGCGGGATTCAGAGGCTCTATCATATTCTGTAGATTCTTCGTTCCCCTTAACTAACATTGCTCCTGCCCCGCTAGCTCCTGGTGGTCACTTATCTTTGCTTAGCTTGTTTCACTTAGCGTCCTGTCCTCCAGGGTCATCCATGTGTCACAAATGACAGGATTTTCTTCTTTTTTAAGCTGAATAATATTCCATTATATATAACTTTTTTTTTTTTTTTTATCCATTCATCAATCAGTGGGCACTCAGGTTGATTCCATATCTTGGCTATTGTAAATAATGCTGCAATTAAACATGCGAGTACAGATATCTCTTCAAGATACTGATTTCATTTCTTTTGGATACGTGAGTATGCCCAGGAGTAGGATTGCTGGATTGCACATATTATTCTATTTTTGATTTTTTGAGGAAACTCCATCCTTTTTTTAATACGTTTTGTAAATGTACCAACTTACATACCAACCAGCAGTGCACAAGGGCTCCCTTTCCTCCACATTCTCACCAACATTTACCTCTTGTCTTTTTGATAATAGCCATTCTAACAGGTGTGAAGTGTTATCTAATTGTGGTTTTGAATTGTGTTTCTCTGATGGTTAGTGATATTAAACATTTTTTCATATACCTATTGACTATTTGTATGTCTTCTTTTGTGAAATGTCTATTCAGGTTCTTTGCCCATTTTTTAAATTGGGTTACGTGTTTTCTTGCTATTGAGTTGTTTGCATTCCTGATATATTTCAGGTTTTAACCCCTTATTGGATGTATGGTTTGCAAACATTTTCTCCCATTTCATATGTTTTCACTCTTCACTCTGTTGGTTGTTTCCTTTGCTGTGCAGAGATTTTTATTTTGATACCATCCTATTTGTCTATTTTTAACTTTTGCTGCCTTGCTTTCGGGGTCATATCCAAAAATCATTGCGTAGACTAATTAATGTCAAGAGGATTTTTGCCTATGTTTTTTATTTTTAAATTTTTTCCTAGTAGTTTTACAGTGACAGGACTTTAATCCATGTTGAGTTGAATTTTGTGTATGGTGTGAGACAAGGCTCCAGTTTCATTCTTCTGCATGTAGGCATCCAGTTTTCCCACTACCGTTTATTTAAAAGGCTGTCTTTTCCCCATTGTGTGTTCTTTGTATGTTTGTTGAAGATCAGCTGATTCTAAATGTGTGGATTTATTTTGGGGGCTCTTCACTCTGTTCCATTGTTTTATAGGTCTATTCTTATGCCTAGTACCATATGGTTAGTAGTATATTTTGAAATCACGTTGTGATGCATCCAGCTTTGTTCTTTTTTGCTCAAGATTGCTTTGGCTATTCAGGATCTTTTGTGGTTCCATACAAATTTTAGGATTATTTTTCATATTTCTGTGAAAAATGTTATTGGAATCTTGAAACAGATTGCATTGAATCTGTTGCCAGCTTTAGGTAGTCTGGACATGTTAACAGTATTAATTATTCCAATTTATGAACACAGGATATCTTCCATTTATTTGTGCCTTCAGTTTTTTTCATCAATGTTTTATAGTATTCAGTGTACAGATGTTTCACCTTCTTGGTTACATTTATTCCTAAATGTTTTACTGTTTTTGATGCTATTATAAATGGGATTATTATCTTAATTTCTTTTTCAGGTAGTTCATTGTTAGTATATGCTATGACTGCTACTGATTTTTAAAGTTGATTTTGTATCCTGCAAATTTAGTAAATTCATTTATTATTTCTAACCATTTTTTTTTTTTTGTGGCGTCCTTAAGATTTTCTGTCTACAAAATCATGTTATCTGCAAACAGAGACTATTTTACTCTTTTCTTTCTAATTTGGATGACATTTATTTCTTTTCCTTACCTAATTGCTCTGTCTAGGACATTCAGTACTATATAAAATAGAAGTGACATGACTGGGCATTCTTATCTTGTTCCTGATCTTAGAGGAAAGGCATGTAGCTTTCAACCTTTGAGTATGATGTTAGGTATGGGCTTGCCATATATTGTCTGTATTATGTTGAGGTACATTCTTTCTATAGCCACATTATTGAGAGTGTTGTTTTGTTTTTTTTTAATCATGAAAGGGTGTTGTATTCTGTCAAATGCTTTTTATGCAACGATTGAGATGATCATATGATTTTTATCCTTCATTCTGCTAATGTGGTGTGTCATATTTATTGATTTGTATATGGTTGAACCATTTGTGTATCCCAAACATAAATCCCACTTGGTCTTCATGTATGATCCTTTTAATGTGCTGATGAATTTTGTTTGCTAGTATTTTGTTGAGGATATTTTCATCTGCGTTAATCAGAGACATTGGCCTATAATTTCCTTTTTCTGTAGTGTCTTTGCCTGGCTTAGGTATCAGGGTAATTAATGCTGGCCTTGTGAAATGAGTTTGGATGTGTTCCCTCCTCCTCTTTGTCTTGGAAGTGTTTGAGAAGGATTGGCATTTACTCTTCTTTAAATATTTGGTAGAATTCACCAATTAAGACATCAGGTCTTGGTTTTTTCTTTGTTGGGAGGTTTTTTGATTATTGATTCAATTTCCTTACTCCTTATTGGTCTCTTCAGATTATCTAATTCTTTCTGATTCAGTCTTGGTAGGTTGTTTACTTCTACAAATTTATTCATTTCTTTTAGGTTATCCAATTTGTTGGCATATAGTTGTTCTTAATAGTCTTTTATGATCCTTTGTATTTCTGTGATGTTAGTTGTAATACCTCCTCTTTCATTTAAAATTTTATTTATTTGACTCTTCTCTATTAATATTATTATTTTTAGTTAGTCTAGCTAGAAGTTTGCTAGTTTTATCTTTAAAAAAACCAACTCTTAGTTTCATTGATCTTTTCTGTTGTTTTTCTAGTCTCTTTTTCATTTGTTTCTTCTTTGATCTTTGTTATTTCCTCCCCTCTGCAAACATTGGGCTTACATTGTCTTTTTTCTTGTTTCTTGAGGTGTAAAGTTAGATTGTTTATTTGAAATCTTTTTTCTTAATTAGGCATGTATTGCTATAAACTTCCTTCTTAGAACTGCTTGTGCTGCATTCTGTAAGTTTTGGTATGTTGTCTTTCCATTTTCATGTATCTCAATATATTTTTATACCTCCTTTCTGATATCTTCTTTGATCCATTGGTTGTTCAGGAATGTGTTGTTTAATTTCCACATATTTGTGAGTTTCCCAATTTTTCTGCTGATTTCTATCTCCCTCTTAAACTTCTTATTTTGTTCATGTATTGTTTTCTTGATTTCATTTCATTGTCTATCTGTGTTCTCTTGTAGATTATGGAGCTTCTTTAAAATCATTATTTTAAATTCTTTGTTAGGCAGTTGACATTTCTTCATTTTTCTAAAGTCAATTGCTGGTGTTCTATTTTGTTCCTTTGATGATGTCATGTTTTCTTGATTATATATTATATTTTAATGCATCAGTGTTTGTGCGTTTGAAGAAATAGGCATCTCTTTATAGACTGGCTTTGGCAGAGAAAGTCCTTCACTGGTCAGCCTGTTCAGAAATTCTGGACATGTCTTTTGGTGGGATCCACCAGTGGGCTTTTTGCTGAAGTCCTCAGGCACACTGGCCTGGTACCAGGGCCTGTGGGTGGGTGGTTCTGGTACCTGGGTTCATGAGGGCTGATCTAGTGCTGGGATAAGCCTTGAGCTTGGGTCTGTGGGGTGCAGTAAAACCACAGGGTCCATTGGGGTAGGCCTGGACTCTGAGTCCACTGGAGCCTGGGGTTACAGGATTAGCTTGGAAGCTGGGACCATCAGTGCTGATCTGGAGCCATGGGGACCATTTTAGCCTGGGGGGAGGCCTGGAACCTGGGACTGCAGGGGCAAGCTTGGAATCTAGAGCTTTGGGGCTGGATTGGGACCAGGGTTCAGTGGGATGGGCCTGGTGCTGGGGTCCATAGTGAGGTTGGGTGTTTACTTCACTCTCCTTCCCCCATTCATAGGGTATCTCTCTCTGTACTACATTATTTAAGTTTGGGGAAAGGGTGAAGTGAAATGGGTAAGGTGAAACTATCCTTCCTATTATTTCAGAACATCTTTTCTTATTTTTGTGCTTCACTCAAATGCAGTGATTTCTCACCTGGATTCCTTATCTCTCATGAAAGTATTTTCAAGAATGGATAATTATTTAAATTGATGTTTTTTCAAGGGGATGAGTACTGAGTACTGGAAACTCCTATTTCATCATTTTGCTGATGTCACTCTCCTTACAGAGATACTGATAGGAATTTCATTAAACCTATGTATTAATGTGTGAGAATCGACATCTTTTAAAAAAGATTTTTATTAAAATATAACTAACAGACAATATTATATTAGTTTCAGGTGTACATCATAGTTATTCAACATTTATATACCTAAAGAAATGATCACCATGATAAGTCCAGCAACCATCTGACATTGTACCATGCTATTAAATGATATTATTGACTGTATTTCCTATACTGTACAAGTATATTACATCCCCAAGTCTTATTTGCTTTATACCTGATCTTTGAACCTCTTATTACCCTTCACCTATTTTCCCCCATTTAAATTTTTTTAAAATTGCATTTGACATTCAATATGGTATTAATTTCAGGTGTATACCATAGTGGTTAGACATTTACATAAAAAGTCATCCCCTGACTAGTGTAGTACACACGTGGCACTATACATAGTTATTACCATATTATTGACTATAATCCTTATGCTTTATTTTACATCCCTATGACTATTTCGTAACTACCAATTTGTACTTCTTAATGCCTTCACCTTTTGCACCCTGGCCCCAACCCCCCTCCCATCTGGCAGCCATCAAAATATTCTCTGTATCTATGAGTTTGTTTCTGTTTTGTTTATTTGGTTCTTTAGATTCCACATATAAGTGAAATCACAGTGCCTCTGTCCTCCATTGTCTGACATACTCCACTCAGCACAGTACCCTCCCAGTCCATCCATGCTGAGGCAGATTGCAAGAACCCATTCCCTTCCATGGCTGAGCAACATTCCATTGTCTATATGTACTACCTCCTCTTTATAATTTCACCCATCAATGGATACCCAGGCTACCTCCCCATCTTGGCTATTGTAAACAATGTTGCAATGAACATATGGATGCACATGTCCTCTTGAAGTAGTGTTTTGGGTTTCTTCAAATAAATACCCAGAAATGGGATTACTCGTTATTTCTTTGTCTTTTGTTATGGCCTTTGTTTTCAAGTCTACTTTGTCTGGTATAAGTACTGCTACCCCAGCTTTCTTTTTTTCATTTCCATTTTCATGAAATATCTTTTCCCATCCCCTTACTTTCAGTCTGTGTGTGTCTTTCAATCTGAGGTGAGTCTTTTTTAGGCAGCAGACGTAAAGGTTATACTTTCTTATCCATTCAGCTACCCTATCTTTTGATTGGAGCATTTAGTCCACTTACATTTAAAGTAATTGTTAATAGATGTGGAATTTTTGCCATTTTATTATTCACATATTTTATTTTATTTTTCTTATTTTTTTGTCTTAAAGAAGTCACTCTAAAATTCCTTGTAATACTGGTTTGGTAGTGATGAACTCCTTTAGCATTTTTTTTTGTCTGGGAAGCTCTTTATCTGTCCTTTGATCCTAAATTATAATTTTGCTGGGTAGAGTAATCTTGGTTGTAGGTCCTTGCTTTATATTACTTTGAATATTTCTGTCAATCCTTTCTGGCCTGCGAAGTTTCTGTTGAGGAATCAGCTGACAGTCTTATGGGAGCTCCCTCGTAGGTAACTAACAGCTTTTTTCTTGCTGCTTTTAATATTCTTTCTATCTCTTTAATCTTTGGCATTTTATTTATGATGTGTCTTGGTGTGGGCCTCTTTGGGTTCATCTTGTTTTGGACTCTCTGTGCTTCCTGGGCTTCTACGTTGATTTCCTTCACCAGGTTAGGGAAGTTTTCCATCATTATTTTTCCAAATAGGCTTTCAATTCTTTGCTCCCTTTCTTCTCTTTCTGGTATCCTTATGATGCAAATGTTGGTACACTTGATGTTGTCCCTGATGCCCCTTAAACCATCTTAATCTTTTTTTTATTCTGTTTTTTCTTTTTGCTGTTCTGTTTGTGTGTTTTCTGTTATCTCCTAAATCATTGATTTGTTCTCTGCTTCATTTAATCTGTTGATTCCCTCTAATGTTTCTTCCTTTCAGTTATTGTATTCTTTATTTATGACTATTTCTTTTATGTTTCCTATCTATATATTTTTTTTGTTTCCTATCTCTTATTTTTGTTTCCTATTTCTTTGTTGAATTTCTTCCTGACATCATTGAGCATCCTTATAACCAGTGTTTTGAGGTCTGTACCTAGTAGATTGTTTATCTCCATTTTGTTTAGTTATTTTTCTGGAGCTTTGTTCTATTCTGTTATTTGGAGACACGTTTCTTTTTCTCCCCATTTTGGCTACCTCACTGTATTTGTTTCTATTTATTAGATAGGGGTGCTATACCTCTAGTTTTAGTAGAATGGCTTCATGTAGTAGGTATCCTGTGGGGCCCAGGTTGCACAGTCTCCTCTGGTCGTCAGAGCTGGGTGCCCCAGGCGTGTCCATTATGTGGGTTGTGAGTGCCCTCCTAGGGTAGTTGAGCCTTGGTTGCTGTTTGCATGTCAGTGGAAAGGATTTACCCTGAGGCTCTTTGTTTGTGAGGACTAGCCATGACTACAGTAGAGCAGCTGTGGTGCTGGGGCTGAACCTACAGAGCAGGATTCACTTTAGCAGGGCTCTGGTACCTGCCTAGTCTTCCCTTTAAGTGTGTCATCCTTGGAGGTGGCCAAATGATGCTCTGGCTATGTCCGAAGCTGGCCTCTGGATGTGCCAGCCCCATGACTTCTTGGGAGGGGCTCTGCTGCAGACCAGTTCAACCACAGCCTGTTTCCTGCCTGGGGCCACCTGGCATGAGCCACAAAGCAATCTGCAGATGGCTGCCACCTGTGCTGTGCTTGGAGGTGCCTCAAGAGGCCCAGCTGTGAACTAAGATGGGCAGCAGCTAGTGCCAGTGTTAGGGCAGCTCAGCAAGAGATGTAAGACATGCCAAAGCCAGGTGCTACATGTTTGGGTTTTGTGAACCTTTGAGAGATTTTAGAAAAGTCTGCAGCATATGCCAAGACAGGGTGTTTGTACAGAAAAGCCACTGGAAGCATCTTGGGTGTGCCTGAAAATTGTGTGGGGCAGTGTCTCCTGGAATCACCTGGGTGGGGTGAACCAATTGTGTTAGTTAGGTTGATAGAGACTCAGATATGGTGGCCACCTGTGTTTGCATGCTGGGAGTGGGGAGGGCCCAACAAAGATATAGTGGCTTCTACCAGCTCATCCCTCTGGGAGAAAGCTGCCATATCTGACCCTCTGAAGCCAGACAACTCATTTCCTCCCCATATGGCCCTGATACCTTTTGAACCGCTGCCTCAACACTGGAGCTCAGAGTAAGTGAGTCCATCAATGAGTAAGTCTATGCAAGGGTCCATTAAGAGGAGCACCTACAACTGTAGCCAGTTGTAGCCTTCTTGATTGATTTTTGAATATTGAATCAGCCTTGCCTTCCTGGAATAAATCCAATTTGAAGATCATGATGCATACTTCTTTTTATGTATTGCTGAACTTTATTTGCTAATATAAGAATTAAGAATTTTCACATGTATATTTATGAAGAATATTGGTCTATGTTGTTTTTTTTTTTTCTGTCTTTATCTGTTTGTTTTTTGTATCTGTGTAATAGTACCTTCACAAATTAAATTGGGAAGTATTTTCCCCTCTTCTATTTTTTGGAAGAAATTGTGTAAAACTGGTGTTAATTCCTCTTTAAAAGTTTGGTAGAATTCTCTGGTGAAACTATCTGGGCTTGAATGTCTTTTTTTGGGAATTTAAAGTAACAAATTCTATTTACTTAATATTTGCAAGGCATTTAAATTATTTACTTCATGTTGGGTGAGTTGCGGTTCTTGGTGATTTTTGAGGAATTGGTCTATTTACTTTAAGTTGCCAAATTTATTTCTGTTGAGTTGTTATAATATCTCCTTATTATCCTTTTGATGTCTGCATAGTCTATACTGTTTCATTCCTGATATTGGTAATTTATATTTTCTCTCTTTTTTTCTTTGTCAGTCTTGCTAGAAGTTTGTCAATTTTACTGATCTTTTCAGAGAACCACCTTTTTAAATTTAATTAGTTTTCTCTATTGTTTCTCTGTTTTCAATTGTTAGTTGTATTTTGTGAAAGGGATATGAAAACGTACACCTATTGCATCTTTTTGTAAATGGAAACAGCTGATGAGTGCTTACTAGTAGGTCATCAGGCCCTCCCAGACTCTAGTGTGTTTCATTTAGCTCTTCAAAGGAAGAGGTTTATTTAAACATCTCACCGGTTTGTGCAACAGGATCCGTTTATACTCTTAGAAAGCACTCTATGTTCTTGTTAATCTTTGCCTTCTTTCCTGAGAATAAATTTATTGTAAAAGGTGTACTAGAGACAATAACTATAATAAATGTAAGTGAAGAAGAGAAGTCTGTGCTGGAGTGGTTAAAGACGGCTTCATGGAGGAGGTGAGGTTTGAAAAGGGTTTTGAGGTATTGATATAGATGGAACAAAAATGAAAGAAGGGCTATGGTATGCCAGTCTGAGATACAAAATGACAGGGTGAAGTGAGAAAAATGTTTAATGAAATATAAGCAGTTTGACTTCCTGTAGAAAACTAATTAAAATAATATTAACTCCATTTATTGAGCCTACCTGTTCATTTATGTGCACGTGTTTGCATGTGTAAATGTGTGTGTGTGTGTATGTATATATACACATATTAGTGACCAGGTTTATTGCTGTATTAGAGATTAGACTGTTAGTCTGGCTGGAGGTCCTCTATTCTGGACAGAGAATGTGTAAGGAATTCAAAACCACACCCCTGCTTGTAAAGAAGTTAGGAGAACTGTGAAAAAGAACTGGTTCACAATTGGGGCTGAGATAAGGTCACATCTATTTTATGGAGACCTCAGATGAGGCTTGACTACAGAGTAAGAAGAATAGCAGAGTCTGTGGGACTGTAAGGCAGAGAGGGCCAAAGGTCAGAGGGGACAGATTCCAGGGTCAGAGTGAGTGTGATGGGGCTACTTGTATCTTCTCTGCCATTCTCTGTCCAAGCATCCCAGGAAAGAGAAATTTTTGGTGCTACAGGCTCCATAGGTCTACACGGGAACTTCTTGTATAAAACTTGGTCATGAGAGGTGCAAAGCAAAGCAGCAACAGAGGCTGTAGACTGGGAAAGCTTTACAGTGCTGCAGCCCTGGTGCACGAACTTCAGACAACAGGGCTGCCAGGAATTCCACCATCCCCACCTCTTTCAGGGCCTCTAGGTCGGAATAATTAGAGAGGGAATTAATGGAATGGACTGGACTTTCAGATGTGGTGGAACTGGAGGATATAGCACTGAGACTTAGAAGGTAGAGGCTGACCATTAGAATATTTGTATTTACCAGCTGGTAAAGACTGGGACAAACTGGTTACTTATGACATTAATACATAATGCCCATGTATTGTGTGCTTTATATATATCATCTTTTTCTTATGTGAGGTAGGTTTTATCCCTTTGATGAACGAGGAGATTAAACTGAAGCTCAGAATGGTAAATGCTATGTCCAAAATAGTACATGCAGTAGGGCTAGAGGTAGATGATTCCAGTTTGGCTTTGCCTCCATTGCTAAAGCTGTGGATTTAGTACACAAGACCTGTGACCATGCAAGTGTCATCTGTTCATTCTAGCTTTTACAGTGTCTGTCATTGGCATATAATTGGACCCTGGCTAATAGTGATTGGTTTGACCACATCCAAATGGCAGTTGAGTGGTTAGGGTGTGGCAAAGAGGAAGCAATCTGCAGGAAGTTTGCAGAAAGTGTTTCCTCTCTCAAAATGCAGTCAATAGGGTGGTGGGTGTAGAGGTAGCACCCCCTGTGGGTTGAGCTATTAAATCCATGTTGAATAGATTTAACATAGAGCTTTCTGGAGTTGCATGTGATTCCTGGGAAGACCCCCTGTAAGCAGCTCCTCATAAATAAATGCCTGAACTTCATATTATTTTTAAAAAATAAATCATAGATCTGGGAAGCAAGTGAGCCTGCAAGTTGGGGTTCTTAAAATCTCTCTTCCTCTGGAGGATAAAAGCTTTGGTTCTTTTGTTGTGATAATGATGGACTGTCAGTGTCTGTCTGCCTGAGTTCTGCTCACTGAATAAATGCTGGTAATTGCTAATTGCTTTGAGAAGAAAACTGACTCACAGCCTGAGAGTGACTTGCATATCAATGTTTCAAACCCTCTGTATTCGTTTTCTGTTGAGAGTGGGAATGTGTTGCTGGCGGCTGCACACTTGCTCCTTCATCTTCCTGCGGGGTAGGCTGATACAAGTGTGACTTTGGCCAAGAGATATCATCCCGCGGGAATGAAACTCTGTGGGCAGTGGGGATCATGCTCCTTTTTCTTTGGCCATTTTGGTCTGCAGATCTTGTCTTTTGTTTCATATACGGTAGGGAAGATGAAAAGCATTTAATTACATTTCTATAAGCTAGGTGGTAGCGGCTGTTAGTGGCTCCCCCCACTTGCCAGGATCCTGAAGTGTCTTTCACTCTGGTTGCTTCTCTGGAAATATATTAGCTTACCACAGATTTATGGTGATGTTAGACCTCACTACAGCCAAAGCAACACCCTTCCTTTCTTTAAGGACAATTCTAAACTAAAAAGGGGCATTCCCAGGGCCCCATACATGGGGGTTCTTTCTGACTTGGCAGTGACCAGATCAGAGTGAGTCAACATGATCAGAGTGAATATAGACACGGAACCACTCAAAGGGCCATTGCTGCTGATCGCTGTTCATCTCCGTTGCAGGCGTTCAAATCTTTGTGCATTTTTCTGGCTTGCAGTTTTCTCCAGGTTGAAAGAAACTTTAAAGGCAAGAGATGATAAGGGGAAAACTCAGTAAGTTGAGATGCACCATAAAGAAGAAACAGTTTTCAGTCCCCGTAGGAGAAATAGAACCCTGCCCCTGGTCTTTCCAATGAAATTCAAGGTACATCTGATCCTCTTCCCACCTTTCATGCTGGATTCTGATACCTGTTGTACATATCAGACATGATCAATTCCAGTATACTGACCTTGACTCTCTCCACTCCCTCCAAATGCATGGGCAGAGCTCCTTACCCCTCCTGTGTGTTTAACCCGGGAGGCACACAAGTGAGATCAGCTGGGGAACTTTTAAAAAGTCCTGATGACCAGGCCCCACCTCCAGACACTTAATCAAACTCATTCTCTGAAGCAGGGTCCAGGCCTTGGTAGTTTTATTAAAACAATCAGATGATTTAAATGAATGACTGGCATGCGAATCACTTCTATACAAATGCATTTCTAAAGTCGTACCATTATCAAAAACCACACAACAGTCCTTTTTTTTTTAACTGAAAGTTCTCTATACATTGTGATGTAATCCTCGTGTCAGTTATTAGTAATTTTCCAGAGGGAGAAACAGGCTCAGAGAGTTAAAGGTTTATCTCTTTATTTAACCATAGAATAATTAGTAAATCTTACACAAGGCATGCCACAGAAAACATGCATATTCAGAGATAACAGATATGTTTTTTTAAATAGTAAACATACTCCTATCTTATCCTTTCTTTTTACCAGTGTACATGACTGTAATCTTCTTACCATAAGCCCCCTCTGGCTTTATTTTTCTAATTACGGAATTTTATTTATATTTCTTTGTATGTCATCTATATGCTTGGGGAACAGCTTTTGAAAGAAGTAGTATACTGTGCAAGTTAAGAACATGGTTTTGAAATAACTCACTACCTGGGTTACTACAGAGAATGTAACCTCTCAGATTGCCTTCCTCATCTGTAAACAGGATACTAGAAGTCCTGCCTGACAGTTGTTGTGAAGACTAAACGAGATGATAATTGTAAAGCCCTCAGTGGGACAACTGTAAATAATTTGCATCTGATGAGTGTTCATATTATCCTTATTAACATCTTTCTTATCATTAAAATGGTTATAAAGTGAGTGTCCTTCAAAGGCACTTGACATTCCCAACTAGTAGTGGGGACTTTTCAGGCAGGTACCTGCTACTCGGCTTGCCTCACTCTTTCTCCTTTTTATTGCAAGTGAACAGATCAGAATCCCTTTGAAGTCAAGCTCCATGCACTTCACATGGACATGTACATCATGGAAAGCGGCTGCCAGTTTCCATTGCACTCCCATGTATTTGAATTTGAGGGGCTATAATTTTTTGTTGCGCCGGCATTTCAGAATGTGGCTTGGCCACTGTCTGTGGGGATGCTGGGCCAGTGGGGAAAGAGGCTCGGGAAGGGGGCTGAGGAACTGAAGGTTTAGGAGGGACGTGAGGTCCCCTAGCCATTCTGGAGAGAGAGTATAAGGTGGGCATGAGAGTTTTAGATGAGCTCAGCCTGCAGAATCACTTCACCGTACATAACAGTTTCTACATTACTCAGCTGAAATTTGATACCATTGTTTTACTGGAAGAGTCAAGGATGGCTGAATATCCAAAATTCCCAGAGGGATTTCTCTCATTTCTACTTCTCACCTTCTACCTTAGGCAGAGTAATCTTCGTATTAAATATTTAGTCTCAGAATGGAGCTCTGATGAAGTCAAGAATTGGGGGGTGGGGAGCAGGGGAATGGTGACAAAGAGATAAAAAAGCAGCATGCCAGGACAATAGCACTAGTGACAGTTTGGACACAGATAGGATTGTGCATGCAATCCCTTTGCTATGGCTTCTCACCCTTTTATGACAGCTAGAACCTACAGATTCCTTCCGCCATTTCCACATGACCAAGCAGGCCTCTCCAGGTTATGGTGTCTCAGGCTTTCTGGATGGGCAGAGCTGAATTATGTCTTTACGGATCCAAAACACTTGAAAGATCCTGGTTCCCTTACCCTCCCTAGGCAAATCAAAATCATGAAAATACTCGACACCGAAAAAAGAAAATCCAGCGAGGATTTCAGTTTTTTCCATTATGATTTCATGGTGCTTCTTTAGGGAATATTAATATCAACATTCTTTCAATTTCTTTCTCTATCTTGGTGTTTTTAGTATGCCTGCTTTGATTTTCCTCTAAGAAAGTGCTGACCTAGTTTTGGTGGGAAAGCTCAAGCACTGCTGTGCCAGGAAAATTGTGAAAGAAGCCGGCACTACTACTGAGGCTGAGAGGGTCTAGAGGCCAGGATGTGTGGCCTAGGTGGCTCAGAGAGGCTGGACACTGTGGCTGGTCCAAGCCTTCCATATACTGGCCGTGAAGCCTGTCACTAGGGAGAAGATAGAATTTTAAAAAGACCTAAAGGTCCTCCTGGATCTGGACAGATATCAGTAGTCCCCCCAAGATGAATACACAGGCTTAACAAGGAGAGATAGATACCTAATTCTCATAGACTTAGAGTTATTTTGGTCTATTTTGCTTTTGCAAAAGACATCTCCAATTAATTGCATGATGCATATAGTGACCAAAGCTTTCTTGGGATGCGGATGGTAGATTTGACTTGCAGAAATGGTCAAAGGCTCAGTTGGCCACCAGACAGCCCCTGGAAACCCCACAGGAGATGGGTGGGAAATAAAACAAGGCTCCGAGATCTCTTCTCAATATGGAATCTAATTTAAATAGCTAGTTCCTCTCCTCTATTTTTGATAAGTGGGTTAAATACTGTTACCGTTTCTTCTTGTCAAAGAGTGGTTTATCTTTACTCTTGTCCTAAAAATGGATATGAATTTTTAAATAAGCTGTTCAGCTAGCCCGTTTCTGGAAGGGAACTGCCTGTACTTTTGCAGGCCTGCCTGACTGCTCCAGCTATCTGGGTCAGAAGTTGGAGGGAAAGGAGTGTGAGTCACGGTTGAATATCTTTTAACAAGTTACTGTTTTGTGTGTGTCTGTATTTTATTGTACCTGGCGTCTGAATGTATTGTCTCCAGCACTTTCAGTGCTGAGGATGTTCCTGCCTCAGCCTGGGGTTAGAGAAGGGGGAGGGATGACGTGGGGTAGTGGTTGGGTAATTTGGGCACAACTCCAATACCGGAGTCCTCGTATTTTCTCTCTTCATCTTGACATCCCAGAGAACTGTGTATCTTCCAGGCAGACGTACACTGATTCAGAGTGGTAGAACTTTCCTGCCTCTCAAACCAAGACTTGAACTGAATGTTAGTACATCAGAAAGGAGCGCATGGCTGTGTGTTTACTCTAACATGTGAGGAGGCCTTCTCCTCACCACCCCTAGGCATAACACAACTCTTTCTGGGCTTTGGGGTTCCAGAAGAAGTACTAATTTCCTCACACCTGGGTATAACCCTACTTCTAAGGTAGGCATCTGAAAATTTAGGTAGATAGAGTTGGGCATGGATGCTGCTGCCTGCCGGGTGCTGTATTCAAAAATACAGATCTAATCATCTGACTTCCTTGCTTAAAGATTTCTGATGGCTCCCTACTGTTTACCGAATAAAGCCTACATTCCCTAAATGACATTCAAGTCCTTTAAAATTAGGCTTTTGTCAAACTTAAAGCTTCTTCCATCATTCAGCTTTCAAACCCTGTTAGCCAGTCATAGACCCCTTCCAGCAGGCAACATTGTATATTAAGCAAAATTCCCTTTGGCTTTTTTTTTTTTTTTTTGTAGAAACCTGCAAGTTGATTCTAAAATTTATATGTAAATGTAAAGGGCCCAAAACAGCAAAGTCAATTTTGATGACAAAGAACAAAGTTGGAAACCTTACACTACTAGATAATCAAGACTCATTGTAAAGTTATGATTTCTAAAAGTGTCAATAGACCAATGGAACAAATTAAACAGAAACAGACCCACACATAAGGTTGCCTGAATTATAGCACAGGTATCATGCAATTTGGAAGACAAAGAGTCTTTTCAATAAATGATGCTGGGCCAATTGAATGTCCATGTGGAAAGAACAATGAATATTGTACCTACTTCATATCATACACGTAAGTAACTTTCAGGTGGATTAGACTTTTAAGGTAAAAACTCCTAGAAGAAAATATTGGATAAAATCTTCAACTTGTAGTAGACAAAGTTGTCTTAAACAGGACAAATTTATCAATTTATCATTGATAAGTTAGACTATATTAAACTCTAGAACTTTCATGTATTAAAATATGCCTTTACAACAATAAAAAATCAAGGCCTAGTGTAGGAAAGATACTTTCAATACCTAAATCCAATAAAGGACTCATAGTCATAGAATGTAAAGAACTACAAGTTGGTAGTAAGTGACATACAACCCAATAAAGAATAGACAAGCACTTATATAGTCATTTCACAAAGAGAATTTCTAAATGCCAATGAGAATGCTGTTGATGTAAGAAATGTCCAAACCTTCAGAGAATTTTTATAACAGTTTATTTGAGCCAAACTGACAACATTGCCCAGAAGCAAGATCTCAAACGCTCCAGAGAATGATAGGTTTTCAGTTTCTCTTATGGATTCGGAATTTAGGGGGATCATAAGCAAGAGTACAGGAAGGTGGGAGAAAGCAAAGCGGGGATTGGATTACAGGATAGTTAACGAGATATGATGTGCTGCCTTGAGGGTGATTGTGCTTCCCAGGGGTCTGAAAAAGAGGCTTTTCAAAGATGTGTCTACCTAGGTGCACAGAAACAATGGACAGTGCTTGCTTAAGGCAAAGACAACTCTTTTATTAAAGAAGTTATATGCCTGAGGCTTGACTACCTCCCATGACCTGCCAATTAGGAGTTTATGATCACATCATCCTGTCAAGTTACTTGCTGTCCCTGGACTTGTCAGATTTAGGATAGGGCGCCTTTCTCATCCCTCCTATGATAAGATGCTGAACATATTTACTATCAGAAAAACGCAAAATAACATATCACTGTATACCACCAAGACAGCTAAAGTTGTTAAATACTGAAAATATCCAATGTTAACAAGGATGCGAGGCACTGGAACTCGGCTCATACACTGTTGAAGGGAGGGGAAGCTTGTGAAGTCACTTTAGAAAACCATTCAGTATTATTTACCAAGTAATTCCATCCCCAGGTATGTACCCAAGAGAAATGCATGTGTCTATGCACCCAAAGATCTATACTTATTAGCACTGGTTATGACAGCCTGAGACAAGAGATATCCCAACTGTCCATGAATAGCAGAATGGATGAATAGATTGTGGTATATTCACACAAAGTATGAAGGCCCTGCAATGTCATGCAAAAAGATTGGATTTTACTTGTTAGGTAATGGAACGCCATTCAGAGGTTTTGAGCAGACCAAATCTGTGCGGCAGGGAGTTGCACCTGGAATGCTGGGCAGAGAAGATACTAGCATGTATTAGGATTTGAGCATAAGTTTTTCTTTTCAAAGGGTTCATGTTTATAACTCTTTTCAATATGTAATTTGGAGTTATCCAATGTCATTTTGAAATGGCTGTTGTTTTACAGCAAAGTGTTTTTGCATCTGCATAGATTACTTCCACACTCAAAAAATCATACTTTAAAACTTAAACTATACTCTAAATTTTACCCTATTGAACTTCTTGTTTCTTGCAAAGAATTTAACTGCTTAAGATATCGAATTAATTTTTTTAAAGTAGACTAGAAGTGAATGTAGTTTTATTTTTCAACTGATGACTTTACAGTAGCGGGTTTATTTTTTTTCTTTCCTCTGTACAGTTGGTTGGCAGTTCTCAATGAAGAAGTCATAGTTGTCAAGTTTTAGGGGCAAAACACTGGAAATAATTTACAAAGAGAAAAGCCCATCCCATTCATTCATTTTGAAGTGCTTATTCAGCATCAAAATCATCTGTTAGTTTGATTCTTAGGCTCTTTACCTACACTGCAATATTTCCCCAGAGGATATTCTTTTCAAACAGATCAATGATAATGTGTGAATGAAAAAGACAAGAGAGAAAAATCTAGATTTGTATCCCTATCAGGTTTTCTTTATTATATATATCATCATATATTACATGCAAGAAAATCACAATACAGCCTAAAATACTTAAGTATTCTTGAACAAGAGTAATACAATGTGAAGTTTATATTATTCCATACAATAACCTTAAACAGTCAAATAGAAATAATGTAAAAACAATTTAGCAGTATGCTCACTGTTTGATGTATGAGTCAGCATTTTTATCTACATGAGACCATTGTGATTTGGCAAGCCATTTTTTTGAAAGCTACAGCTGATTGTCCTGTCTTACCTAGAAATGTGCCTAACATGTGAAATGATAACTTAGTCTTTACTGCAAGTGAAAATACACATCAACAGTGAAAAAAATGAAGGTGAGACTAACACGCTAATTAAAACCCAAAACAAAACAAAACCTAAAGCCAAATTACCAGTGCATCAAAATGTCAAGAACGTTGTATATTTTTAAATGTTCCTCTTTGTGTATTACCACAAGCAACAATATATTCATTTGTCTCTATTTCTTGGCAGGGACACAGAGGTGAAATACTATACGGATACGCAGGCAAATATTTTTCACTTATTGTGGTAAAAGCATATAGGGAAGAAGACCTGAAAATAAACACAGGAAGCATGTTGTGCTCATTGCTAAATCTATGGATTTCATACTGTTTTTTTGAAAGATCTGGTTATACTTTCATTTACGAGGATATAAAATCTGAAAAACATGAACTATTCTAGACTTCCTTTTTGTGTTACCGGAGGCATTTCTATATGCTCTTTAGATATTTGACTGCTGCAAAGAAGCTGAACCCACATGCAGAGCAGCAGGTCTGTATCTTTCCTTTGACTCCTAACCCTTGAGAGAAAAATGATGATTCCACTCTTCTCTCAGGCCCCTGAACGGGAGCCATTAGAATGATATCAATGGGTAGAGAGTTGATTGCTTATGTTAGGTTTGACTTCAAGTTATAAACAAAGGAAGTAACAATTCTGCTGCCATTTCTATTGCTGGAGAAAAAAGTAGTTTGTGGGAAAGAATCTGTTTAAAAGTATTTAAACTAAGTCAACCACAGAGAATTTCATTTAATGAAACATATTCTTTACATTTGGATATTTCCCATGAACACATTACAGGTATTTTTTTTTTTTTTTTTTAGCTAAGTGTTTTCAGTTACCTGAATTTCCAATGTAATTAAAAATATATAGCACATCTTCTCTTTTCTAATGGAAATTTTCCTTGGAAAGCAAAAATGTGCCATTACTGTTACAAAAATTTAATGACAAGTAACAGAGCACCAAATGTTTAGATTCACACTTTATAAAAACTTGTGTATTTGCTACATTTGATAGAGCAGATTTTTCCATTTTTGTAAAGTTCCACTTGTAATTTTTTTGATTTAACATAATAAAATGAAAACAACAAGATTACTTGTCATTTTAAGTTTCCAGAATTATTAAGTAGGTTAAAAGGTCAGAAAACATATTGCCAATGAAAGGTGTTAGTGGAAACTGGCATTTCTTCTTTAATTCCCTCCAAATTAATGAGAATTTATATACCTATTTAAATATATAAGTAAGTTTATATTGGTATATATATTCTGTTTATATCGAAAATATAATGGGAATATATATAAATATATAGTCCCATCATTATATATGTATATTCCCATTACATATATATTCCTATTATATATAATATATAATTCAATGTTATAACATATAAAATATATATTATATACATAATAGGAAATATGTATATATATACCAATATTTCTCATTTAATTCTCATTAAACTAATGGGAATTTTAAATGCTAGTCATAGAACAGAAATTTTTATGATGGGAGTGTTAAATTATAAATTGTAGCATTGAATTTTATGGATTCAGGGTTTATGATCATTAAAACTTTTCAGTGAAATTTAGATTTTGTGTGGTAATAATACCTTAATTTGAAATTCAAATTAAAATTTAAAAGAGAGTATAGTTGAAAGCACTTTCTAATTTTTATTTTAAGTTTGTTTCCAGGGAACAAATGTAAATAATGAGTTTGCAAGTAATTTCTTGATTGTAGACTTTCAAATAAGGAGCTAAGACCTTGATAAACTTTATTTTATTGATTACTTTCTATTTTGATCACAGTTGCTGTGTAATTTCCAAGGCTCCATTTTGCTATGGTGTGTGTATGTGTGTGTGTGTGTGTGTGTTGGTGATAGTTATTTAAAAATATACTGTATAATGCAAAACACCTGAATGATAACAGAAACTTCAATCAAACCAGCCATTTAAAAAATCTCAGGGTCCCCTGATCCTTGATAGGCTGTGGAGCTATTCCCACCAATCTGGGAAGTCACATGTTTATCAGGCCATAAACTAAATAAATATGTTTGAGAATATATATAGAACTGTTCTTCAAATGAATGTAGGTGCTCTTGTGAGAAATAAAATGCACATCTGAAAATATTATTGACATTTTAGTTTTTCCATTATGGATTTTCTCAAACAATGGAGACTCAAATTATATTGGTATGTGGGAGTCTCCAATCTTATATAGTGTTGACATGAGCGTCTCAGACTTCAAATTATTAAAAAATACAGATACAGGTCAAAACTATTCTTTTTTAATAAAATAGAGGCAAATTGATTTAGGTGTTTAGATTCAACCTAACATTAATTTCCTACTTTCACAAAGATATCTATGGACAATGCAAAAACAGAGTTAAACATATAGAGTTTTTAAATTTATGTCACAAGCAGCATGGCTGTTTCCATGCATTTACCGGATCCCCCTCTCTCTCACAGCTCTGCATGAAGTACAAGGTAGGCCTTTTCCCTCCTGGTGTCTTTTAATTGCTCAGTTTCCAACTTTCTCTAAGTGAGAAACCAGCCAGTTAGAGAACAACCAGCATGATCACTTCAATGGTCTTCAGGATCAATAAGAAACTCACCAAATTGATTTCCCAAGTTCCTACTGGAAGCTTCAGCCTTGTTATGAGAAAATGATACTTTAAAAGAGATACTCCTATTTTTTATGTGTATATCCATGCATATAGGCCAAATTACCTCCTGGTACAAGTAACTTCAATGGACTGTCCCAGTTCTTAGATTTCACTGGAATTTTATTGTAGTGAACAGTATTTAAAATGAATGGATCATCAACCATTATTATGAATTGTATTATGCCATTTGGCTTATGAATTTTGCTATGAGAAAATTCAGTTCATTGTTGGAGAAGGAAGGATTTCACAATAAAAATGAAAAAGGAATCATGTAATCAGGATTATTTCCATCCCCTCAGTGAATGGAATTTATTACAAACCAACCAACCAACAAACAAAAAAATCCAAAATCATTGGACAGTTGTTCACGTAAACATAAATTTGTCTTATTGTTGTTTTTCCCCCTCCTTATTCATGTAGAAGTTATGTGATTGATTCTCAGGCAGCAATGGGATCCTAGGAAATTTGCCAGAGTCTATTTACAATATTGACTTTATGAATCCAGAATATAATCTGATATTATTCGAACCTAATTTATATAGATGATGCAGTTTACATGGAAAGTACAGCTGGGTAGGAGGCCTATTGTTTTTCTCCATTCCCTTGAGAGATAAGGGCCATGAATTTCCATAAAGCGAATGAGTTTTAAGATAATACAGCAGTGATCAGTAGCAGCTTCCTTCTGAGTCAGAGCCCTGGGTGAGCCTGGGGGCGGATGGGAACAAATTGTCTCACAGCCAAAGAGAGTCACAGGAAGGCCTTGCTATTTTTCTGTTTTCTGCATGGACCCCTGCAGAGGCAGGCAAAGGCAATAGGAATCAAGTTTACCACCTGCAGAGATGCAGGAGAACAAGAATAGGCTGATGGGTTTCTGGTACTAGTCAGGATAATGGAGATTGAGTTCTGACCCATTCTAAAGTCAAAATGATAGAGAAGGGGGCCATGATTTGGTGAAATGGGGAATGTAGGTGGTCCACCATGATGTCAAGCTGTGAGCAAATGTGTATCTCCAGTGTTTACTTTATTCAGGTGATGATGACCTACACTGGTCATTGCAAAGGGAAATCTATTCCATAGAGAAAATAGAGGGGCATGTGTCTTTGATGACAAACATTCCTGGGAGAAGTGAAAAATCTTGAGTAGAAACAGCAAAAATCCCCCCATAACCAACCAACCAACCAACCAACCAACCAACCAACCAACCAACCAACCAACCGAAAACTTCAAAGAGGAGGCAAATAATGAAACTCCTGACTATTTTATTCACATCTCTTTATAAACGGGAACTCCTCTCTTTTGGAAGTCTCTGGTAATCAGACTCCTTAGACTGAATAATGTTCACTGATTTCAGAGCATGTCTTGACCATGGGAAGAGAAGAGTCATATGTATTGCTCTGCTAGGAAGACTGTAGAATTTAATACTACATCTTAATGTTATGCTGTATAATGGAAACCATGCAAATTGCTTTTTATTATTTTGGGAAAGTAAGAACTGTAATATGTCGGTCAAAAACCAGTGGGATTTTCACAGGTTTACCTCTGACTGAAGATCCTTAAAGGCTTTTGAAGACTGTATGCCTGTAACTGGGAATATCTATGGAAGCCAAATCTACCCAGGCCCTTGCAGACTAGAAGAGGCACCAGCTGATCTGTAGGCTTGGTTGATTGGTGTCACAGCACTATGGGTAGTGACACCCTGTTTTCCCGAAAATGAGATCTAGCTGGACAATCAGCTCTAAAGCATCTTTTGGAGCAAAAATTAATATAAGTCCTGGTATTATTATATTATATTATATTATGTTATATATGTTATATTATATTATATTATATTTATTATGTTATGTTATATTATACCCGGTTTTTATATATATATGAGACCCAGTCTTATAGTAAAATAAGACTGGGTTTATATTAATTTTTGCTCCAAAAGACGCATGAGAGCTGATTGTCCAGCTATGTCTTATTTTCGAGGAAACACAGCATTATGGCCATAACTGGAATGTGAAAAGTACCTCTGCCATCCAGAAGCCCATCTCTGAGGGAACCAGAGATGGGAGAGCCTATGAGACATATGAATTTTCAAATATTGTGTAATATAAGGGCCCTCCTGCCCTCCTTGAAATGGGGAAAAACAATTGCTATTCTTCCTAGCTTCCTAGAGATTCGTTAGTTTCGTCCTCCACTGTGGATGGTGAAATCACAAACATCAGGTCACACAAATGTATTCTTGTCTTCCTTTTCTTTAGCATTTGTTAATTAGAACAGTTTTACTGTGTGTAAATTTATGAAGCTCACTCATGTTGTTCGTTGTGTGTGACTATGTTCAACTTTACCCAGACTCTTGGGAGAATAGTTGTCTCCTTTAGTCCCTTCCGGTCTCTTCTTATCTCTCCCTCAGTTTGTACCACTTCTCCTCTCATTTCCACTTTGTGTTTTGTAATCCTGTGCATTCAGTGAAAAATTTTCTAAGTCCAGTGGATAATGCTAATTAAATCAAACATCGAAGTATCTGAAGAAATTTCTGTTTAAGAGACTTGAAAGCAAATATGACAGCCTGTTCTGAAGACCTAGGATCTATCAAAAATCAAATTTCAAGGTAAAGAAAGAAGTTGCTTGAAACCACCTTTACCTGGAAGATTTTTGTTGCTAAACATTCCTACTGCAGTGCGTGTGACAATACTACTAAGCTGAATTTCCTTCAGTGTCCGAAAGGACTTTGTATTCCTTTTCTGGAACCATAAAACAAACACTTCTCTTTGTAAACCATGCATAGATTGCTAAGAATGTGATACTTAGGTTGGGACTTAAGCAACAAACCTCTTTCTCAATTGCACTGGTTTAAATTTCATGTACATGATTGTGGGGTGAGAAGCAAACTATATTTGATTCATGAGGTAGCTCTGAATGGCAACAAATCATTGAGTTGTGTTAACCACTGAGATTCACAGACAGGCAAATTCAGTTACTGCAGAAATTGTGAGCTACCCTTTCTCCTCATGCGATGTACTTAATATTATCATTCTTTCAAAACCCAAACTGAAGACACACCAAGTAACAAATATAAACATATCTGCTTACATTGAAAAACTTGGCACTGTTATGATTAGTATCAGTCAAGTTTTATACTAACATAGGGCTGTTTTGTATTGTTTCCATAACTACAGAAGTTTTCTTGAAACAGAGCTGTAAATCTACCCAACAGCTGCTTGCACTCAAGTATTGTTTCAGTAGATTCTGTTTCTGGTCTGATAGATTCTATAGAATCTGCAACTTTGACTAGATTGAATATATTTGAATACCTGCTCTATAGGACATCTTTTTCAAGATAACCTCTTTGTATGAAGGGTAAGAATGCCAACTAATTTCTCTGAGCAGCAGTGAAGTGTGGTGCAAATAACTGCAATGGTAAAATGATAAAAATGAGTAAGCTCGCTCCTTCCTTCCTTATTCTGTATTGATTCTACTTGAGTCTTAACTCACTTTTGCCAGAGAAATAATAAAACTTTTGCATTGACTCAGACCTAGTACTACACTCTGGGAATATTTTAATCTATTGCCATAGAGTTTTATTTTGTCTTTAAGCATATGAGGGTCTCTTTTGGACATGAATGGATCAGAGACTTCTAAGCTTCTGCAGGCTGGGAGAGAAGAAAGAGCTCATCCTTTATACACCACATAGGGCTGTTCTTTCTAGGTGTGGGGTCTGGGCATCACTAAGCATTACTTTCCAAATGGGTTGGCTATGAAATGCCAACCTGAACCTCTCTCAAAGTGCAGAGGCAGCAGTAATCCTCCTAATTTCCCCTGTAGTTTGTAAAGTTTAAGTGCGATACCAAGTACAGATTTTAATGGAGTTTTCACTTACTACAAGTTTGTAGGAAATGCAAAGTTGAAAAACTACACTATTAAATTTCTATTAAATGTGTGATGGGAAGAACCCCAGCAAATCGATCTTTCTCTGAATATGTGCTCAGAGTCTAGAATCATCTTTTTATATGTTTAAGTCAGGAGATGATTTCAAAGGTTGATATATTTAATTTAATGATTTCTGAGTTCTTAAAGTTCCTTTAAAATGCATATGCAGCTAGTCAATGTTATTTGAAAAGTATTAGGTTGGTGCAAAAGTAGTTGTGGTTTAAAAGGTTTAAAATAGTTGCAAAAACCGCAATCTTTTTTGCACCAGCCTTGTTGGTGCAATACCTTGTAATAAGATGCACTTTTAATCCACCCTCAACCCACTTTTCATATTCGTAAAACCTCAATGTCGGTAGTCCTTACGTTTGTAATCTGAGTGCCTAGGACACAATAATATTGGTTGGATTAAATTGAACTTGATCCATCTGCTGCTTCCTTTAAGAAATGTTATGACATTACATGACAAGAGCCTGAATATTTGCCACACACTATAGCACACTAAGTATTTGGTTTTGCTTAATTCTTGAAGAGTTAGTAATGTACATAATTCCTTGAAGTTTAGTATTTTGATTTCAGTGGAAAACAACGACTGTGGGTTGAAATTACTTCTAATCAAATTCAACTGGCTCTTGGATGGATGTCTCAAAGTTAGGTCTTTTAATTGACTTGTCATTTTAGACCCTAATGTCTTAATAACAGTGGTCGTAAATATAATCTGGATGCCAAATTCTGTGATAGTGAGTCCTGAAGCATCTCACACAGGGCAAATATAATGATTTGGCCAAGGTACTCATGAGGATTCATGTTGGTTCCCATCCCTTCTCCTAGCCCAAGTAATGTAGTCTGTGAGAAAAAAATTATGTTGAGAATCTAGGCAAGAATCTTGATGCTTTTACAATGCCAATGAGGATTCTTCCCCTCCCCCATTCCCTGGTGGTGGACATTTCTATGAAGGGGATAATGCCTCTGGTTGTACATGCACAGCCACAGCATGGGCATCTACGGCCAGTAGAGAAACAGAGAAGCTGAGGCTACCATGTCCTATCCTTAGTTTTCTTTGGCTGAAATGCTCTGGAGTTTGGAAAACCCTAAGAGCAGTATTGCTAGCTGAAGCTGGAAGAATCGCTCATAGGCCTCCTCATCTTGGTAATTGCCAGTAGACAGAGACTATGGCTACATAAACCGATTACCTTTATTGTAGGAGAGATGCAGCACACACATGATTTCCACAAATTTGGAATGAGATATGTAATCCAAGCATTACCAAAAGGATCTTGCTTTAACTTTTGACCATATAAACATAACTGACTGAAGTAAGGACTTTGAATGCTTTGGGGGCTATGTAATAAATGTCGTTAGAGATCATCTTTTCTTTGTGCCTTAGTTTTATTTCTCTGCTAGGCTTTGTATCAGTGCTTCTGAATTTCAACTTTTGCTTGGATCCCAAGACAAAAAGTGCATGCTGTGAAAACTGGAAGTAGAATTTTGTTAGCATCTTTTGGGTAATATTAAGCTAAGTGTGCCTTTTCAATAATGAAATTTGCAAGTGAATGGATGTCAGTTTTAGCAACACATGTCATATTATCTAAGGAAATGAATATTCTTTTACCAACTCAAAGCTATTTTTTAGAAGAGTTTATTTTAAAACTGCCAACCATCTATTTCAATGTTGAGAAGTGTCTCCAATGGCCAAATTAAGAGTCTGCTTCTTTTGATGGCACTTATTGAAATGCTATTTTATTATAGGAGGTTCTGCTTGAGGTCTTTTTGCCTTCTCAAGGAGGGCCCTCTCAGAGTTTCCTGCCAAGGGTGATCAGAGAGGTGGTTCTACCTGAGGATTCATCAAATCTCTCTCTTTCTCTCTAACAATGATAGTTTTCACTTATAATTTGCACTACAAATAGGGAACATTTGCTACATGGTAGGCCAAGCTTTTTATATACATTATCTCACTTGGTCCTGACCACAGACCAATAAGGTTGCTATTGTTGGCCCTACTTTTAAGAGAAGACTGACACTAAGAGAGCTTAAATGTGTTATTCAAAGCCACAAAGCCAAAAAGAAAAA
Organism: Rhinolophus sinicus; assembly: GCF_057876585.1. NCBI lineage: Eukaryota > Metazoa > Chordata > Mammalia > Chiroptera > Rhinolophidae > Rhinolophus > Rhinolophus sinicus. The sequence goes on from NC_142502.1 coordinate 11,561,019, forward strand.
AAAAAAAGAAAAATACCAAAACGTGTACTCAGACCTGGATCCAGATGACTCAAAGCTCAAACTTTTAGCCTCTTCACTAATCTCTTACTTGACTCCATCAAATTGTTAATGTGGATCCAGAATATTACAGCACAAAGTTTAGAACAAAAGTGTGATCAAGTAGCCAGTGGGGGTATTGGCAGTAGATTCTTAGTGACTCACTTGTGCCCCAGCTGAGTCTCACCCCCCCAGCCCCCACCTTCTTTCCTTTCTAATGATTGACAGGGAAAGAAGGATGCAGGAGCAAAGAAACAGTGAAAGGCAAGACGACAGGAGAAAACACTACCTCCTTGGGATTCGAATCTCCACAGCAAGTAATTAAATGAAGAAGCAAAACTTCCACTTCACATCACAGTCTGCATTACTGGGCTGTCAAACTAGGAAGAGATCCCATCCGTAAGGGCAAGGATGAAATAAGAAGGAAGAACAAAGCAGAACATTACGTGGTCTTCAGATTTCATAAGAAACCCGACTGAGTCAGGGCTGCCACTTCTCTATTGGCCATGGAATTGCAAGATAGTTCTAACAAATTTACGATAAAAGCGATTTTGAATGAGGAATATTGAAAACACACTTATGATTTACTTTAGAATGCCTTAACCGAGAGGTGCCATTAGGCTGAAGTAATGGTTGTTGAGAAACAGCCTCATGAGCGGGAAGCAGCACTACAGCATCCCTTGAGAGGACTCATGTTATTATAGCTCATTAAAAACAAGATTTTCCTCCCCAGAGACTTACATGCAAATATGTCATTTTCCCTTATTGTGTTTCATTTGAATTATTCTTTTTACTTGTGGAAGCTCTCATAATGTATGTATGTAAATATATGTATACAAATGCATTTATTTGACATTCTAAATCTTTTTAAGACCCTGCTTTTAATGACTTTGATCAGAAAATGTAAAACAATTAAACGTGATTCATATCCATTCTCATACTATTTGAAAAATTGAGATTATTAGAGGCAAATATATGACTTTACAGAAGGAAACTTTAAACCACTTATCTTGGATTTTGTTTTGTTTTCTCATCCAATGGATATGTGGGTCGGGTCTACATAACTACAGCCAACTGGATCTGAGACAGTAAATTCAGTTATTCTGACACGACAGCTGCCTTCCTGAAACATTGCCTGTGGGTGTCTGGTGCATATTTGTGCCTTGTTAGATTGAAGAATGGATACTAATTTTAAGGTTGAGACTACTGGCAGCTTGTAGACTCAGAAATACTCTTATAAAGGAAGCTGGCACCCAGTTTGCTACTTGTGCCTTCATGGATAACTAACTATAATGTATTTGATTCATTTAATCAATGCAGACAAAAGTTCAAAATGGAGAGCCTTTTGGCATCAGCCATCTGACTTGACTGTGTAGATCAAACAAAATGGATGATGACCAAATCTTTACTATATTTTATACCAAAGAAAACCAGTCAAAGAGGAGAATTGTCTTAGAGAATCTACTTAGAAGACTGACATTTTACAAAAGAAATCTTGACATTTAGAAAAGATCAAAAAGACCAACATATTGTTGAGGACATTATATGAACATAATCTTTAGTAAAATATTTTTGAGTCATTGTTAATATTTCATGTCCAAAACCACACAGGATTGCAAAGTAGATAACACATTTTTTCCCCCCTCTATGGTCATTTGAGTCTTTCTGTTTTGAGATTAAACTGATGGAATCCGTATTTTTATAAAAGTTCAAACTGTTCTGAAAATCAACAAAAACATCTGTCAATTTATCACTCTGATTCAAAAAGCGTAAGTATTCTGAGCAGAATTAACAAGAGAAAATAATCTGTAAAGGGAGCAAGCAGTATGGAGAGACTACTGAGAAATAAAGAGTACGTTTTAATGCTTGACTTCCTGCATGAAGAAAGTGACGAGCTCATTGACTTCCTATTACCTTTTGTGAACACCTAGATGGAAGCAAGGGAACTGTACAGTTAAAGCTGGGGAGCAAACCATGGAAAGCCTGACTATGGAAAATCTCCCATGATAACTCTCAGGAAGTACTTGCCGTGCACAAGTACCCACCTTTCTGCGGCTGACTCATTACCGCGTTTCAGATTACCTTTCATGTGAATCTCTTCCCTTGCAATAATGGAACTAGGTAAGAGATGTTATTCTTTTAAAAAAATACAACGCCAGGAAATGAAGGTGGAAATGATGTCTTAACTGGAAGATAACTTTAACAGTACAGGTAAACAATAGAGCAAAGTATTCCCTTACAGAAGTCTAGGAAGTCTTGGATGTCCACACAAGGTGCTTTGATCAGAGGTAGCATTTACTTTACGTGTTACTGTGGTGAATTTAACAATCTATGGTGTTTTATTTTCGTTTGTTTTTTTGATGAAGCCATAAATATTTGCTTGAAAATATATTACAGACAGAAGGTTCTTCTTCCATGATGATCTCAATATACATACCATGGCCTGTTGTAGTCCCATTGGGCGTCTTCCTTATGCCCACAGGCTGAACTCATTAGTGTGGCACAGCTTTCTCCTTCCCAGTGGTTGATTTAATTTGGATATCCCTCTAATAGGCAGAGTGAAGTGGACAGAGAGGGAAGAGTTTCGATGACTCAGAGCAGGCAATTTCCTAGGAAACTAGAGCCGCCCACACATTCTTGCAGTGACCTGCTTCCACATAAGATGATGGCTTCTAAACTCAGTGAGGGTCTGAATGGCATGGGACCCAGTTAGGGCAACGGAGCAGTTTCTACTTCCAGATTTTCTAGCTGAAAGAAGAGAAAGAACAAAGACAGTGAGCATTTCAGGTTGGGTTACACCACGTATTTATTGGGTATCTTCTGTGTATCAGAACTGTTTTGAGAGCCTTTGTGTATTCTTTCTGCTACAAGTCTCAGAGTTTATCCTAAATGTCAAGACATTATTTAATCACTTGGGTCATTTTGAATATGCTATTGCATTTGTATATACTGATGAATAAGAACTATACATTGATCATCAAAGAGATATTATTGATGGCTTCCTTGAAAAAGTATATTTTAACCCAAATTCTTTATTTCCCTCTGTCCTTGACCCTTTTTCTCTCCTTACCTTCAAATTATTCATGATTTGATCAAAATTAAAAAAAAAATTATAGTACATTTTGTCTTTATTTCTAGATAAAGAAATTTTTATTTTTCACCCAATTCTCAAAATTAATGTATTTTTTTCTGAAGCAACTGATTTGAAGTTCAGGAATTTCCCCATTCCCACCTCCATTGTAAAGCTAGCATATATGAGGTGTGGTCAAAAAATATGGTGAATGTTTAAATTAAAAAAAAAAAAGCTACCATAAAAGACATATCGCCATTAATCCCCCTCAGTATACTCTCTCTCACTTTGAACACACTTATCCCATCATTCTTGCCACTTTCTGAAGCAGTTCTGGAAGTCCTCTTTCATGAGTGTCTTTAGTTGCACTGTCGTGGCTGCCTCCATGTCCTGAATAGATTCAAAATGTTTATCTTTCATGGTCATTTTGACTTTGGGGAAGAGCCAGAAGTCGCATGGTGCCAGATACTGTGAATAAGGTGGATGAGGACACACTGTAATGTTCTTATTTGACAGAAATTGCCATACACTAGAAGCGATGTGTGACACAGAGCATTATATTGATGGAGGATGAAGTAAAGACACGAAAGAGGACTTCCAGAACGGCTTCAGAAAGTGGCAAGAATGATGGGATAAGTGTGTTCGAAGCAGGGGGGGGGAGTATTTTGAGGGGGATTAATGGCAATGTCTTTTACTGTAATACATTTTTTACATTTAAACATTCACTGTATTTTTTTTATCACACCTAGAGCAACAACATGAAATTTGTTCACATACATAAAATGTGGCTTGATATTTTCAAATAAGGGAGGAGGGTTATAGAAACAAAACAAGTTTTATAGTTAACAAATAACCGTTGCTTGTCACAGTTATCATAATTTTTGGTGAGAAGAAAAGGAGGTGTTTGTATAGTCAGTAAAAAGGGATGAAAGATTTTTTAACTTTATTTTGGTAAATATCAAACTTCAGGACAAGTGCAAGAATATGAATGAAACGAAGAGCACTTGTGTACCCTTTACCCAGATTCCCCTACTTCACATTTTACCCTATTCATTTTACTAGTTTTCCCTTTTTTTCTCTCTTCTTCCACACACACACACACACACACACACACACACACACACACACACACACCCCATTTGATACTAAGTTGACCTTTTATCCCTAAATATTTTAATATATATTTCATAAAAGTGAGAATAGAATGATCATTACCACCATTGGAAGAGGCAGCCTGCCACGGGCCCTGGGTGTTTCTGCCCATCCTTGCTGGCTGTGCCAACTGCATGGGTTACCTGTCCTCTGACTTGGCACAGTTTCTGCTGATAGTCATATATGCAATTAAGTAGGTCGAGGTGACCACAGCATTGATGACGGTGTGACTGCTTGCTTCAGGGGAGAGTTGTTTATGCTTGCTGCAAAAGGGGCTGAGACTTTATCTCTGAGTCCCTCAGCTATTACACTGAGTGTGCAGCCACCATCTGCACCACTCTGTGGGATTTAGACAGGGAAGTCACTACCGTGCTAAAGCTTTTGCTGTTCACTGTGCTGTGAGCAATAAACTGTCTACATCCTTTTGTCAAATTTTGCCAACTGTGGAGTTGCAGCAAGACAACCTGCTGGCTTACTCAGACACCTCTGGAGACTTGTTCTTTCTTGCATCTTCTAAGAGGTTGAGATACTTTCCAAATTGGCACAACAAGCAGAGTGCCAAGATAGAAAATGATTTTTTTTTGGAAGAGAGAAGGCAAGGACTCATGGGTGAGGTTTGAGAATACGAAGAGATTCCTTGGGAGCTGGTGGCAAATGTTCTGGCTCAGGTGGTGCAGAGGCAGGTGGTGAGTGGTCCACCTGCCCTAGCTATTGATGAACATGAGATGAGTTGATGGATGGAGGTTGAGTGGTGATGACAGATTCTAAGCAGCTCCCAAAGGGCGCTATTGTTGCTGCTCGCTCTCCAGTGGACTAGGGACTGAGAGAGTGCTCTGGGCTCCACCAGGCAGGAAAGCACAGCCACACCCAGTCTTATGTCAGAACTAGAAACATCTAGAGGAGAGTTCACTTCGATAGTGGGTAGAAAGATGCATACCCATAGTAAGAGGGAAAGGAGAAAGCGTGGGGGGCTTTGATTAATGGGTGGAGGAACTGTTAGACCCATAGCTAATAAAAGAGTGAGGAACGCTGTGCTCCTTGGGGCTGAACGAAGCACCTATGTTCTTTGACATTGGATCCCATGATTTAAGCCACTGTGCAGATGATTTAATTGGGACAGAATCATGCCATTCAATGAGTTTCACTACTGTGGATTTCTGTTTTAATAACTGTATTATGGCTAACCTAAAGAGACTTTCTTGAGGCCAATAAAATCCCATGAAATCCCGTGCAGGAAGCTGTTGAAAGCCTGAGGTTTGATGCTGCTCAGACTGGGTCTGTCTTAGACAGGATGACAGCCAGATTATGATCCTTATCCAGAGAATGACTGAAGAGTTTGAAGATTTCCCTCCTCCCCACAAGGTAGAATACTTCACTATCTTTCTTGTAGGGAGGCCCTGTGCTGGCAGCCATGCTGATTTAGGGCCATTAGAGGTCCAGGATGGCACTCTCTAAACCAGGCAAAGCCTCTGAAATCCAAGACCAAGCCCAGGATAGGAAAATCCAACGTTCTCCAAACCACGAGGCAATGTGGATATGCCCTTAACTGAAATAAGGGTTCCCACAGTAGAGACTGATGTGATGCTCACCAAAGACTTGTGTGCTAAAACCCAGGTGATGGAGGGCCCCAAGGAGGCGTTAGTTTTTCAGGCAGATAGAGCTCTGCATGCCTCTGCAGAACCAGATTCCTTGTGGCGGTCAATCTCCCTCTGATGGAGGAACTAGAAAGCCAGGTGGCTGTGTTAGAGCAAACATCTCCCTCAGAACATGTACTGCCCGACCTTGCACATCTGTATCCAGATTTGAAAGCCTTTAAGGATAAAGAGTACTGGGGTGAGGTGTCATTCTCAGGAGATCTCAAATAGCTTACACACCTAAAGAGGGCACAATGAGGGTAGGGGAGAAAGGTAAGGGCAGGCGAACATAAACTTTTATGTCTTTTTCTGATATCCATGCACAAATGACTAATGTACCAGGATCCCTTGAGGGGAGAGAACCACTTATTCCATTAGTAAGATTGAAAACAGAGTAAAATGGTAAAGGAAGGAAATGTGCCTTCTGGTGGGGCTGTTTGGACCCCTGTTATGCACTACTTCTGCCCCTTCCTAGGCTGAATGTGTAATTGCAAGTGATGATTTACATGCTGGTTCTGTGAATGCTGTGATGTCCAAGGCAGATGTCCTGATCTGGACGAGCCACTGTAGGGAGGTGATGGTGGGATGCAAGCACAACAGATCACAGCTCAGCTTCAGGTTCCCTTCCGACATCATAGGGCTGTGTGGCCAGTGAAGAAAGCTAATGAGATCTGGATGCTCATGGAGGATGATTGCCAACTGAATTCAGTTTTGGCCCCTGTAGGTGTAGCTATTCCAGACATTGTGACTATCACTGAATCAATTGACCACGTGACACCTGGCATGCTATCCTGGACTTTGGTCATGTCTTTTCTCAATCCCTTTGGCACTCTAAGGTCACCCAACTCAGTTTCCAGAGCATGGTTACCGTGCAGTCTCAGTAATACTTGGATTCTCCTGCCATTTTCCACCAGTGGGTGGGCCAAACCACAGAACAAGCCTCTCACTTTTTGCAAGTGACTTGTTCCTACTATAATACATTGATAACATTATGTCGATAAGCCCCAATAAAGTTAGCAGATGCTAACTCAACAGGAAGGCCCAGGATTGCTCATTAGTTCTGGCAAGATTCAGAAACCAGCCACCCAAGTCAAAATTTGGGGAGCGATGTGAGCGACTATTTAAAAGTGAATCCTAGAGACAGTAAAGAAAATGTCCTACAATAATTGAGTGGTTACCAGAGGGTAAGGGCGGTGGGGGGTGGGAGATGAGGGTAAGGGGGGTCAAATATGTGGGGCCCTTTTGAACTACAGATTTCTTTAAGAGGAGGCAGCCTCCTTGAGGTGTGCCCCTTGGTGCCTCCCTGGCACCAATACTCACTTCAGTAGAGGAAGGAATACCTTCAACCTTGGAGGCACTGGAAGGGGACAATGATTGATGCTATCATTATATCCAAATTCTAACCCTGCCGCCTGCTAAAACAATCACATGGTCCACTGAAGTAAGCAGCCCTGATTGCCAACTTGCTGTATTTCTGGGTTTATCACTTCAATCTATATGCAGTGGGGTCAGAAAAACTTATGTGGGCTCGGCTGGCCCTTAGTTGCTCTACATGCCTGATATCATCAAAGGCAGCTCCTACAGTGAAGCCCCTTGTACACGTAAAAACACAAAGATAGAAGCAACCTTGCTTCAGTTAAACTCATACCAATTCATATGCTTTTCCTGACACCTGAGTGCCCTTGGATTATGCCATGTATGACTATCAAGGCTGTAATTACTTGGTGACCATGGACAATATGGATTGTCCAATTTCATGGAATAGTGATCCAAACGAACTTTATCAACAAATCCCGAATGGAAACTGTCTCCTTTGGTTTATGTTTGCATATGGGAAAGAGTGGGTCACAGGATATCTCTCTACTGGGCATGGGATTTGCTGTGTGTCTCGTCTTTGGCTCCCTGTAGTCGTTCGCTATAACACCACTCTTTGGATCACATTTCCTTTGCTAGGTCCCCAGGTAAAGAGGGCTGTCCTGCCTGGGGGAGACATGGATTCCTGTTTCCATACAGCAGTGTGAGCACTGTTCCCTGGCAATAGAGTGCACATTCTAGAGGCAGGTCAGGAACCTAGTCTTGACTTTAGCTACCACAGCCAATGAGACGGGACAAGCCACAGGACACCAACAGGCCAGGCTGAACTCCCTGAGGGTAAATGGATCACTGATGCGCCTCAGACTACACTGTGGTGTGGTTGTCAACCACTCCTGTTGTGTTTTAATTATTACCAGCAACATGGTGGCACAATCCACGCATCGCATAAGAACGGAAGCTGAGTGGCTATCTGAGATAAGACCTAGTTAGTGCTCTCTGGGACTTACTCAGCTGAGTCAGGGATTCTGGAGGGCATGGCTGAGGTCCTTATTCCTTAGTGATCTGAACCTGTGGATGGAGATTCTGTGAATAATAACCCTAATCAAGTATTGATTGAACTAAATGGAACAGATTTATTTGTAGCCCTTGTCAGTATGTCTAATCCAAATTGCTAATGGGGTGACATAATCGTATGGAAATTGAATTCAGCCAGGAATGTGTTGAGCTGAGAGGTGAGTTATTGGGAGAGTCAGTCGACCATGTGTCCCTGCACAGTCTTGCTGACTGAGCTGAACTGCACGCCTCACTCTCTTTGGACTCCGTGTGGTTTCTATAGTCACGTAGTCAATTCAGAACCTTTGCTGCCCGAGCACATGAGGACCACGCAGGACCACTTTGTAATTGCTTGCCCTGCTCCCAGCGGAAGAGGATCAGTTTGTTTACAGCTGATGACTAAAGATGCTGCTGAACCCTTAGCTCTGGGCTCTGCAGCTGCAGTACAATCCATTGTGTGCAGAACAGCAATCTGGGCCCATTGTGTCCCACCAGGGGACTAGCAGGCAAGAGAGCCAGCACTCCCCCACCCCAGGCTCCTGCTGTTTGTGGTGCTGTTGGTGGTAAGCTGTTTTCTCTCTGGTCCACTGAGTCACTTTGTTTATTTTTGGCCCCATGGTGTGGCCAGTTGACCTGCTGGCTTGCTGAGATCTCTTTTTTGGAAGTTTCTAACTGCTGCCATTTTCTGAGGCTGGGCTTCTTTCCTGACAATAACCACAGAGCTGTTATAAATTTCAGCAAACTTGACATTTGACATAGATACAACATTTTCACCCACCATCAGCTTTCCAATTTGGTCAACGGTTTTTAAACTGTTATTTTTTTCCAGAAAGTCCATGAGCAAATCCCTTTGGGCTATTTTTTAAGCCTATTTTGAAAAATAAAGTTTGGTAACTTTTCGGTTCCAACTGAAGCTTGTATAAAGCACTTTTAATCTCTATCCATAAAGCAATTGGAGTGTGTTTCCTAACCCTGGAGAGAGTTTAAGAGATTGTCTTTTCTAACTTCACCAATCTATGGAAGGAAGCAGAGGTCTTTAGAGGTGAAGTGACATGCAAACTGTATTGGTTGAGGAAAGCTGGCTTAATATTTTTACTTTTGCTTTTTGCAGCTACTCTCTTCCACTTCCATTTTCTCGGTCCTGTTTGTGATGCCATCTAAAGTTGCAGCTGAAGCCAATCACAGCCTTGGGTACTTTTGAAGCTCATCAGTGTTTCAGTCAGTAAGAGACTTCAAAATCTCATTAATTACAGAAACAGTGAAAGCAGAGCCACACAAAACACTTTTGGAGTTGGTGACTCCCAGGCAAAGTTCTCCATTTATCTAAATCATAAGAACTCGTCCCTTCTTCCATGTTCTCTTGGTGAAATCAGACATATTGGTATGTAGGTATAACAAGGGGTCAAACTTCAGTCAAGGATAATTCAAGGAGAGGTGGAATAACCTGGTAGTTCAAAGGATCCAGACTCAATACGCCATATGCTTCCTCCTGCTTTTAATATGAATTTATTTTTTCAATATATCATTTCTCTCACAAAAGGAAGCTTTGGTGGTTACGTTTGATGTCCACTAGAAAATGCTAGCCCTCAGAGTCTGCATGGGGTAACCAGTCAAACCCAGAAATGAACCTTAATTCCTTGTCAGTCAAAACAGACTGGAAACGACCTGCTTGTGAAGAGAGCCCTAAGCTGCCAGTGGTGTGGGATGCCGAGCTCACACAGCTGGTGGTCAGCTGACAGGGAACCTGTGTTCCCTGGCTTCTAATCTTGTGTTACTTCACAAGAAAGACTGCAATTTTCAATCTTTGGTATGCTTCTCACAGTTGAGTATTGGTGACTTTTAAAAGAATGCTATTTTTCTCAAGGATGACTCATTCAAAACAAAAGAATGTGTCAATTATAAGGCCTATTCTTAGCAATGTGTCCTTTAAATCAGTGAAAACATATCTGAAAGCTGCATAGACTTTTTCCCCTTTGGGATTGTAACTAGAAAGTGGCAAGCTTCAAAACAAAGCAAAACAATAGTGAAAACCCAAATAAACAGAGTCCGTTCTGTTTTGAGAGATCATGTTTCAGTATCTTGTTTGTAATTTAGACCATATATTTTAAATGAGTGAGAATAAGAGAACAACGATTTCAGAATGTTGGTGAAGGTCTGGAATTATGGGATTTTGCCATTAATTCCAGGAAAACGTTGAATTTTGAATAGATCTGTGCCTAACTGGGACTGATGGTCTCCAGTTGGCTCTTTGAAACTGCTTAGTGAACCCTTCATTTTGTGAGACGTTACAAGGTGTCCCTTGAAAAACTGGGTCTGTGCTCAGATAAGTTTGAGAACTTCAGCTTAAAAACCAAAATGCAAATATATAGATATAGGTATATGCAGCACAGACACACACACACACACACACACACACACACACACACTCACAGTAGGGCTTTTCAAAGCCTTAAAATGCTAATATTCAGTATTAGTCCTGAAGACCAAAAATAAAAACGGCAATATTTCCTAACATTTGTCTAAAGAGCTAATTTTTCATGGATCACAGAGTAGCATTGCACTACAGTAGTGTTCTGTATGAACCTGGTTGAACTTGTAAAACCTAAAAACATTATTCAGAGTCATCCCCTATATGGTTCCCTAAACATCAAATCTTAACATCTGAATTCTTGCAGCATCCCTGCCATGTAGGCAAAATGCTGATGCTTGAACATTTGAGGCTTCCAGTGATGAGGAAATCCTTGTATAGCAAAGTTTAGAAAGTACTTTTTTTGGTTGTGTTGAAATCCCTTTCCCTGTAACTGCCATTCTTTGGCTGTAATTAGTAGAGTTGTATTAGATAAGTTCAGTTCCCTATTCATATCCTTTTAAATATATGAACAAGGCTATCTTGTCCTGTCTGCACTTCCTCTTTCCCAGGATAATCATGTACATTTCTTTCAACCATTTGTCATATTGAGGGATTTTAATTCCCTTCACCTCTGATCACAACCTAATTTACTTGTTTCATTCTAATAGAGAGGAGCTATCATTTCTTTGGTTCTAGACACTAGACTTCTGTGGATACCATCGAGCTATAATTGCAACAGTTGAGATGGCCTATATCACGCTGCTAACCCGTGACATCGCTAGGACTTTTTTGTTCATATTTGCTATCACTCATATTTTATGATTCTATAGTTGGATTTTTGGACTCTCAAGTTTTTCTCTAGTAATTACTATAGCTTAAGTTTTTACTTACTTTTCTAGTATGTTTGGTTCATTACCTAATTACCTAGATGATTCGGCATTCCTTCATTGATGGGATGCTTAAAATGGGAATCAAAGTTTATAAATCTACCACACTGTACTATTATATCCAGATCGTAATTCAACATAGTATAGCATTATGGAAATTAACAAAGGTTTGTCAAATCTCTTGTTGAAAACACTATTGATTCTGGCTTACCTGGTTTCCCTGTCCCACAATCCTCAAAGAAAATAAAATTGTTTTTTGCATAACTACTTCCTAGAGTTTATCTTGCTTCCTAGAGATTACTGCTTCCTTTCTACATGCTCTCAAAACACATTTTAATAATCTGACCTGGGTTTCAAAAACAAACAGTGCAAAGGTAAACATTCTGTGTGGCTTTTAGTTGCTACAAAGTTCCCATTAAAATTAGGACTCTACTTATTTCCCCTAATTTTTCAGGATTCTTCCCATTCTTTGCTTCTGAAGTTATGATTTGTGTTTTATTAATTATGTTTCATTTCAAAGTTCCCTTAATGTTTTAAGATCACCAGGAGATTTGAACTCATTCAGAGGCTCTTAGTGTTCACTAATATCTTCACCTTTTTAGGATTTTAATTCTTTCTTAATAATGTTTCAGGATGGAGATCATTTTCCTCAAAAGAGAAAGTTGAAATAAAATGATTTGAAGAATTGTACTTTCCTCTTATCTTCCATTAATATTCTCTTACTCTTTCCATCTGGCTAGCAGTATAGCAGAAAGCTTTCTTTTGAGACATCAGTATAATGTTTCAGATTTAGACCAAAGGCAGGACAGCTGGGGCTTAGTTCTAGGCATGACTTTAAAGACATCACAACTAATTGGGACCTTGATGTTTCTTCAACTATTAAACATGGTTGGTCAGGTCGATTAGTGACTCTCAACTGAGTTGTTTTTTTTTTGTTTTTTTTTTCTTCCAAAATCTGGAAATATTTTGGCTGTTGCAACTAGTGTGGGTGGATGCTACTGGCATCTAGCAGGTAGAGCCAGGGATCTGCTAAACATCCCACAATGCACTTCCCCATGACAACGATTATCTACCCCAAAATGTCACTAGTGCCAAGTCTGAGAAGCCTTGAGTTACACCAAACTTATGATTCCTTTGGCACCATTATTTCATCCCTTTTAACTTTTCTTTACAAGAGCTGCAGTTTAGTTTCTCGGGGAAAAGGGAACAGAGGAAATGAAAATAGTAAAGCCTTTTTAAGTGGCTTGGATTAGTAATATTAGCCAGTGGCCTGGAGCTGTGCTACCTCTTTTGCATGAACTCATACATCACATTCACATTAAAATTAAGTGTTACCTACTGCAGTTACCACCATTCTGACAGATGAGGAAATTGAAACATAGGGAGGACCAGAAAATTGCCCAGGATATTTCAGCTGGTCAGTGGTAGAATCTGGATAAATAAATGAGCCATCTAAATTTTTAGGATTTGAAATCATATCTGCTATTCTCATCTAAACATAACCTTTCCCCTTACCTGATGAACTTTTTTTTAAATTAAATTTGCATATACTCGAGTTCATATAAAATATAATTATGACTTTTTCTTTAACCCCACTTTTCAAACCCCACTTTTCAAACCCCATTTGAAAAGACTCTTTTCTTATCATCTTCTATATTTAGAAAGAAAGCATGAAATAAAATAAAATACAAACAAAACATTTCTAGTCTACATTCCCCATTTGTGAGATGAGGAGGTTTGGGCTAGATGACCTCAGTGTTCCATTTCAGTTCCAATATTTTAAGCACTGTGAATATTTTACATCTGCTTGATAAATCCAACTGCATTGTTGGGGTTTAAATATTGATATTTACTTATAGTGTAGCCATTTGGAAGGTTATTTGTCCCATGGAATTTCTGAAATAACCATAATTCTTTTCAGTTAAAGTGTGTGCTAACTATACTGCACACTTCCATCTGCAGCATTTTAAGGTTTTATGAGTGACATGTGTCTCTTCTATTTCCAAAGAACAGCTCAAAGAAAGCATTATTTTAAAATTAATTTAAATTTGAATGAGCCCACTTATAACTATATTTGGAGTTTTGTGAATATAAGGACGTTTTAGCTGATATGACTGAGAAGAAGAAAGAACAGCAAGAGTGAGATATTCTTGGTAAGTTGGTAAGGGTGGGTTAAATAGGTGATTGCTTTTGTCAAATACATAGAGGCCATGTCCCATTTTATACCTGAAATTCACTACATTTTCTTATTGTCAAGGTTTATTTTGGTGGTGTTAAAAATTTGAATTTTCTTAAGCTATGTTTATATTATAATGTAATTTTCCATGGGCTTTACTTTGTTGCTTTTCTATTTGATATCTGACATGTATCTATTTCATCACAAGAAAAACATTATTCATTTCTTACACTTTAAGGTACTTAGATGTACCATTTGGACACTCCGGGTCACACACACAAACACACATATATGCACATGCATATAAATATATATGTATATTTCCTTAATCTTTATAAAGATTTGATAATGTGTGTAGAAAATAATTGGGTAAGGCTTGATAGATTTTATAGATTTCTAGTGTCCCTGAGATTTCTGGTGTCTGTATGGAAAATAGAACAGTAGGAAGAATGTAGCTGGTTTTGGACAAAAAAAAAAAGGTGCTGTGTGGGTCAGTTGTTTTTCTTCCCTGCATCCCTCCCTCCTTTCCTTCTTCCTTCCTTTCTCTTTCTTTCTCTGTCTCTGTCTCTGTCTCTCTCCTTCCTTCCTTCCTTCCTTCCTTCCTTCCTTCCTTCCTTCCTTCCTTCCTTCCTTCCTAATAAACACTGTGTTTTATATAGTCAAATGACATGAAATATATATATATATATTCATTCTTATACTGACAGTGCCATTATTTTAAACTGTGATGAAACTTTTGGCTTATAGTTATTTGATATTTGGTGATTATTATATATAAGATAGAAAAATAAAGATTGACATCTTCCCAAACACTACATCTCAGTAAGTGAGAATTTTTTCATCATAAATTCTTATAAAATAGTAATTTACCACTTACGTTTAGCCAAATAGAATGACATCTCATTTTAATTTAGTGTTTTTTAATATGTTGCTATATTTTATCAGTTAGTTACATTAATTGAAACAACAAGCCCAAGAAAATGTTACAGTAATGATATTCCTTGATGCAATCATTAAAACTAAAAGTCCCTAAAAGATTAGAATATCCCATCAGAAACAACTAGATAATTCAACGTCCCTTGTATGGTTCTGTTATGCAGAATACCCTGGTTGAACCCACTTACATGAGTTGAGAAAACTGAATTCTTGCAAGATGAAAAGGTTTGCTCCATCACATGCTGGTCAGGCACAGAGTGATAACTAAAACATTCACCTGACTTCCTGTCCTGGTCCCCTCTGACACCCCCACCGCCACCATGCTGCCTTCTCTTGTAGGATAAATGTGATTGCAGTCATGATCATAAAGGTCACCTGATGAAAATATCAAATGAGTCTCTCTGACACAAATAAAAAATTTTAACTTGTGGAAAAGCAAATGCTTTCATTCAGTGAGAGTCATTATGACTTTAATGATGGTAAAAGATTTTATTCAAATAATTTCAACTCATATAACGGTAACCAAGACCCTCATAATTAAATTTCTAATTTTCCGTGCTATTCATCAGTCTGTCTGAACACTTGTCTTTACACAGAGACACACAAATACTCTATGAATACATCTAAACAAGGCTGCTTAAAGACCTGATTGCATTCAAACTTCCAGTACATGAAGATTAAAATTTAGTTCTAAGAGCCACCACCAAGAATAGTGAAAACCAGACTGGAAGGACAGTAAGGCACATGGACTAAGAGTTATAATATCAAATTCAAGGGGCTCATTTCTCAGCCACTACTTTTTAACTATCACCGTGGGCACATTAGTTCCTTAAACATTGGTTTCCTCAAGTGTAGAGTACAGATAATCAATGCTGCCTATGATTAATTAAATAAGATACTTGGCACAAACTAGTCAATACTTCTTATTACTAATAGTCTCAAAAACCTAATATTTTCTGGGAATAAACATATTTCCAATTAAACAATATGTTTTTCCTCTCAGCCAATTTATGGAATCATACCAAGTTCTTCTGTTATTTATGAAAGATATTTTTCATTTCAAGCCTAGATATACTCTGGAATCACACATGCATAAAGAGGCACACCCATACTATACACGTGCATTTGTATGTGTGTGCGTGCATACACACACATGCACACACAATCACACACTCATAAGTTGAATCATTTTCTTTTTAAACCATAGAATTGAAAGAATAGACATTCTGGTTTTATTCACAAAGTATGTATCAGTGTGGTCAAGCTCTGTCATTTTGTGAGCCGTTCCCATTTGGGGATTTTGCCATGGAATTGATATGCTTTCCTTCTCAAATTAGCTCTCCACAGATGTCTTGTAAAAAAAATAAGTCAAGATCCAGCTTTTGAGAGTGATATGGTTGAGTTTAAAAAATTAGGCTTCTGTTTTTAGTTTCTCTGGTGATAATGCAGTTTTATAGTTAGCACAAATGCAAAGTAGCTCCTAGTTTCTTGACCTGCTACTTTGATTAACATGTGAAGAAAGTGCTTTAAAAATAGTAACCAGAAGGTTTAGGAATGGACTTGCCCTATCAATGAGAAGGAGTGAGCAGGAGGTACCATAATGTTAGCTTTATCACTGTTGTATTACTTTCTCCTATGAGACTCACTGACAGATAGATTAGAAAAGTTAAGGCTTTGTCCAAGAATAACTAACCACATTATTTTGCTAAACACAAGTTTCACGTGGTGAAAATATTCCTGTCAATCAGCTTGACAGAAATGGTTCCTCAGGTTAAGACAAAGCAGTAAGGTCAGTAGTATTGGGATGAAGTTATATTTAAATCAGAGTTTTCAGTTTAGTGTTTTACTCAAATCCAGATTTTTGGACGCTACTTTGACCCAGTGAACCAGAACTTCTTAGAAAAGTTCTCCAAAACTTACATTTTCTGGAGCTCATCACAAAGCTTGAGAATCTCTGGCTGAGACCATACAATTATAGTTGAGTGCAAAGTGGCATTGTGTGGGAATGCAGAGAAGAGCTTTGGATTCCTATCACAAGCCTGGATGTTTATCTGAGTCTTGTCTCTTACTGGTGATTTGATCTTGTTAATCACTTAACCTCTCTGAGTATTTTTGCCCCTATGATTGCCCACTAGGGCTGCTATAGGAAGCTGATGTGGTAGTGCACGTGAAAACACTTTTTAATCTGTATGCCATGACACACATGTAAGACAGCATTATTATTATGGTGATAGTTAACGCAAATACAGCTGTAAATGAAAGTCCAATTAATCGAATGAAGTTGTTTCCTTTTCTATGTAATGTTAAATATTTACAAAAATAATTTAGGTGTCAAAACAGAAAACGTATTATAGAATGAGATCGGGGTGGAAACCGAGCAGTGTAGGCAAATTAGAGTGGCCAGCATCTCAGATCTGAGTGGGATCTGAATAGATCTGAACAAATGCGGGGAGTGTTCACAAGCCAAGCAGAGTCCACTCAGGACAACACGAGGATGGAAGGTGCACAGAGGAATTAAATTGCATTGACAGCACATGGCCCGCAAATCAATGCCTCTGCCCGAATCTACTTAACAAAAATCTAGTAGCCATAAAGATGATGAGCAGAACATAAATCAGGAATGGAATGCTACAGCTGGAGCAGTGGCTGAGCCTTAGAATGCATGAAAGAACATGAGGCCATTTTTTTTTTTTTTTTTTTCGGGCAGTGAGTCCAGTTCTTGGCCTCCTTATCAATAGCACTTGTTAAAACAAAAATTATAAGAGAGGACAAGTGTAAGAAAGTTTTTGGAAAAGTGTAACTTCTGATCGAGGACTAAAGGCTAGAGAAGAGAAAATGAAGAACCTCTCCTTTCCAGATTTTCTAGTTTCTGGAAGGCGAGCCTGAAGTAACATCAGAGTGTTACCTATTCCTTTAAGTGGTCAATCAGTTGCATAAGAAAGGGCTCATTCTCACCACCCTTCTATCTCCTGAACTATCATGGGCCCTCTGGTCATTCATTCAGTCAACAGGTAGTTTTGGACTACTCTGTAATGTGCCAGACACTGCACTATGTAGACACTGGAGGCACAAGAAGGCAGATGTGTTTCCTATTCTTAGGAAGCTATGGCTTGTCTGTCCCATGCAGCATGTGCCCCCATGGATGGTTAGTAAAAGTGGCCACAGTTACTGCCCTCCCGATATCCACACCTCTTTACAACATGACAGCAGCTCCCATCATCAGTAGGTGGAGTCTTTTCCATTCCTTGAATATAGAACCTGTGACCACTATTCAAACGAGCCCGGCTCACAGGCTGGCAGATGAGAATCCATGTGTAGGGAGCCATTCTTACTGGGTCATCCTAGATCAGCTGGCTGACAGCTGACTTGGCAGCAGCTGCTGACCACAGAGTGAGCCCAGCTAAGACTGGAAGAGCTGTCCAGCCCAGGCCAGCCCAAATTACTGATCTATAGAATGGCAAACTCAAACATGATTGCTTTAAGCTACTAAATTTTGGAATGACTTGTTACGCAGCAAAAGCTGACTGAGTGGCCCTTAACTATGTAAGTATGATTCAAAGTTTATTTTGGGCACAGTATTTTCTTATATATGGCTTATCAAATTACCTGGATAACTGCCAACTCTCCACTTCACTTTGCGCTGTATGGACATGGTCTCAGTGTACAGTTGTCAGAATACAGACACCCTGGGAAGGTTTGATATTGGATCTCTGATCTGCAGAATATGAAGTTGACTAATGTGCTTGCGATGTGACATATAGTATAATATATTTCTTGGAGAAAACATAAATACATAGGTAGGACATAAACATCTACAACAAGGCAAACTTCAAGAAAGCAGTTAAAAAGTTAATGCAAATTTAACTAGCTTTGTTTTCTAGCATGATGGCTCACGATGTTAACAAACAAACAAACAAACAAACAAAAACAATCTTTTTGTCAGATTCTGAATTCATACAACTAATCAACTATGTCCTATAGACACAGACATAAAGTCTCTGACTTTTCCTTCAAATAATTTTATTATTTTGATATACGATTGATACTATTGTCAAAGGCTGATGTATTGTTCCACATTTCTGTGTGTAACTGTCTTGATTCTAAACGATCACTTTAGTGGAGATTAGCGAAAGGATCTTTGATTTATCTTAATTTTCAAATATGTCAGAGTGTCTTTTCCTCTTTTCCTGGCAGCCACTCTTCTTTGTCCAGCTCTCCCAGCTGGGCATTTTGGGAAAGCAGCCAGTTCCATGGCTAATGAGTTTCGGCTGTTATCGGACACTGATGCTGCTTTATAGAGGCAGCAATGAAGATAAGCCCTAATTGGATGTATTTTTAAAGCAAACCTTTTAGTTACTTAGAACAGAGCTTCCCTGATTACCATCCTTTTCTCCTCTCTCTGGCTGTGCAAGAACCACACTAATGTGAAAATGCTGCATTTGGAAGGGACTCAAGGGCACTGTCAAGGGCAACTGAAGGACAACCATTCTGAACTCAGAAGCACTCCAGCAGACCAGATGGGAGCTGTATTTCCAGGGGAGCAAGGCGCATAAAGGATGCTTGGAGGATCGCATGGGCCCTGAGGCTAGGGTATTACCAACAGCCACACCCTCAAGTGCCTGTAAGGAGAGGGAAGGTATGGGTGGGCACCAAAGGATAAAGAACCAGTACTTTATAATGGCCATCATGTGCTCCAATGCAAGCACTTTACTGCGATGCAAAATATTTTAACCTTAGGTTAGAACTAAGACTTTTAAATTGCATTCTTTAACATACTATCTTCAGGTTGGAGAAAATCTACATATCCACCCTCTTTAAGTTACTCATAAGCTTTTGATAGCTGCTGAGAAAGAGAGCTGCTTAGTAAAAGGAGCAGGGTGAGAGGTCTTGATGTGGAAAAATAATAGAGAAAAGAAGCAGGGTAGAAAAACATTTGGCTTTCATTTCTAAAACGGATTTGGAAGTGAGACATAATAAGGTAATTTCCCTTTGGTTGGAAGTGGGCCTGCCATCATTACCTCAAACTCTCTAGGGGATGCAAGTTCCTGTGTTCATTTTAGCATTACTTCATACCAGGGTTATGAGGGCTAATGCCCGCTATGGGCCACGCTGCATTAGTCTTGTGGTCCATTAGAAAGGGTGAGTCTGGGCTGGGCTCGGGGGTAGTAGTGGGGGTAATGGGAAACAGCGAGGTGGGGTGTGGTGGAGAGAAAGCAGCTGCACTCTGGTAGCTAACTCTCCCTCTGCCTCCTCTACTTTACTTCCTAGTCAACTGCCCCCACAGGCCTACCCTCTGATCTAGGAACTTTATCTAAGGTTCTGAATTAAGAATTTACTTCACAGGAAGTTTGACTTTGAGTTCTGTGTTTTGAATTACTCAGGCTGTGATTTTTGGATACTGGCACCATTGTTTGAAAATTTACTTAAGTTCATATTACTAGTTAAGTGGTATGTTTGATTTACTTTACAGGTCAGTCTCCAAATTTTGCAAAGCAGTGACTTTTAACAAGGCAATATTAACTTATAGACAGTTTTTTCTTTCTTTTTCCTCCTTTTTGATTTCTCATGTAATTTTACTATTATGTGTAAATCTTGAATCTTTCACGCAGGCCCCGATCTATACTCTTCACACAGGAATAAATCTTCCAACAAATTGTCACTCCTCGTGGTATTAACCCCAACTGGTATGATGACTGTTATAAAACTAATTTAGTTCTAATAAATAATATGTTTGATATTTGCTCTAGTGTTCGAGTATAAAAATTTATCAGCCAATGAAGCTACAAAGTTCAAGTTGGCCATTTTTATTTTCCTTTGGCTGTGACACTGATTTTGCTACGAACATCTTGTACCCATCACCCCAGTCAGCAAAGTGCTGGCCCTTTCTGTTTAACCACAGAACCAAAGCAGGGCTGGCTTTTGAGAAGTGACAGGGATGCTGGAATGACATGCATGAAATACATAACATTGCTGGGGAAAACAAAAAGAATTCTAGGTCAAGATCGCTCCCAAAATGTGCTAAGTCATTAATTTTGCAAAGAAGGAAAGGCTGTGAAGATAGATTTTTAGAGGCTTTGCACGTCTCTAGTTGGCATATCTTTATACTTAAATGAATACGTACAAATACATAGAGCTCAGTTTATATAAAGACACACCTCTCTAACACAATGATCACAATTTACTTCCCTCCTCCCTTTATCTTCATTCTGAATCTAAATCCCCAATTTACTGATCTCCTAATGGATTAAAATCTTGGATTGGTACAAAGATCTAATTTTTATGTCATCCCCAGTAGATATACCCAATTCTGGAAGCTGCATACCTGATGGTTAGTCCTATCCACTGTGTTGGCTGTGGAGGGGTGGTCTCTAGTGTTCTGACGAATTCGAGTGGAGTTTTGTTGCTCGATGGTGGAGGAAGTTGGGATACAGAACTCTCTGAAGCATCGTTTGAAGTTTTCATCGAGAAATGCATAAAGGACTGGGTTCAGGCAGCTGTTTGTGTAACCAAGAGCAATGCAGAAGTGCCAGGAAACAGTCTGAAAAGTAGTTTCTGGAATTGTTATCAAGGCTTTAATGATGACATAAATGTGAATGGGAGTCCAGCAGACGATGAACACAGCTACAACCACCAGCACCATCCTGGTGATTCTTCGCAGGTTCCTGTCCTTTTCTTTAGAGCCAGAGAGCATACGGACACTCTTGAGGCGTAAGATCATCAGCCCATAGCACACCGTAATGATGAGGACGGGCATGATGAAGGCAAAGATGAAAACACAGATTTTCAGCAGGTTTTCCCAGTACCAGGTGGGGTGAGAGAATGTTAGGGTACAATCTATGGAACCTAGATGAAAAGAAATATAAGGAAGAATCAGCAGCAGCATTTAAGACATTAGGCATTAACACTGCCATTTTTCTCACTAATGTATCATCTTGACTTAAGCTAACTTAAAACTATTTGTGCACAGGCCAGTAAGGAAAGACTTAAAGAAACTATGGAGGAAACTCAGCTCTCTGTTGATTTTCAGGGAGAGTTAGTTTTATTGTATTTTTCTAAATATCTCATTTTACTGTCCAGTTTGATCACATTTAGCTTTCATTCAGTCAACAGTTATGGACCTCTCACCACGAGCTGCATTCTCTATGGGGTCTATGTTGATATAAAAAATAAAATCTATAGGATGTTCCAGCAAATGGATGTTTTCAGTCCACTTTTGATGAGTGGTTTATCACTCTGATATGAGGTCTAGAAATATAAATTTGTCATGTAGGCAGCACCTGAAATTGTAAAACAAGCCTCCACTTCATGCTTTTGGGTTTAAACTCTAATTACTCTTGGGAGAGCAATAATCTTATTTTCCCATCATTTTGATGAAGTGCAGAGAAATCAGTTACCAACAGCTTATATATATTCTTTAAAATGTTTAGTATGATTAAAATTATAGGGAAAAATGTCTGTTTCAATATATTCAAAGGCATTTTGCTACAAAGAATCATTAAAATTACAATTTGACTGACATTGGACCCCTCCATAAATTCGACTTTGCTCATGACTTCACCAACACATCCATCTACAAACTCTCCACCCCTCAGGCCTGCAGCATTACTCACCGTGCCTGTATTTTGTTGTCGCCATGAACATTACAGGCAGACCAATGGCTGAGGAGAGGATCCAGTTGCAGACATTGATGATTTTGGCATTGCGGGGAGTCCGGAAGTCCAGGGCTTTGACCGGATGGCAGACTGCGATGTAGCGATCCACACTCATGGTACAGAGGGTGAATATGCTGGTGAACATGTTATAATAATCTATGGAGATCACTATCTTGCAGAGGACGGTCCCAAATGGCCATGTGCCCATTAGGTAATTGACACTCTGGAATGGCAGGGTACTGGTTGCTAAGGCATCTGCTAGAGCAAGGTTGAAGATATAGATATTGGTGGCAGTCTTCATTTTGGTGTATCTAGGAAATAAAGGAAGAGCAGTGGCAGAGTCAGAAAAAGACACCAATGTGAAATATAGATGAGCTTCCAATAACAAAGCAAAGAAATATACAAGGATTAATGGAAAGCATTTGAGATTAGAAGTGGAAGAACACTTTTCTAATACTAGATCGGCTATTTATGTGCCTATGGGCTAAGCATATAAGTATAATTTCTCTACCTATCAGTTTTCTTATCTGTAAAACGATTGTAATAAATGGCTACCTTATTTATTTATTATGTGCCCAGCACTGTGATAAGTGTAGCAGGCACAGGGAATTCTCAGTCAAGTATTCAGACACTGGAAAATAATTCATTTTAATATTAAATACATTAAAAATCAGATGTATAGTTAAAATTGTAGAGCAATGTAACTGTGAAATTCTCTCTCTCTCTCTATATATATATGCATGCATACACACATGCTTACACACACACAGGCTGTTATGAGGGCATAGAAATGAGGCAAAGGGACTAGAAGTGGTAAGAAAGGGAAAGAAAGAAGGCATCCTGGAAGTGTAGATCCACAAGTTTAATTCCAGGAAGAGAGAGAATCCAAACAAAGGCAGAGAGTTGAAATGGCATGATGCATGTTTGGCACTGCTAACGGGTGAAATCCCACCGGGGAGTGACAATGAATCTGATATAAAGGGATACTGAGGACAGTTCATGGAGAGACTTATATGCAATGGTAAGAATATTAAACTTTATCCAATCTGTGATGGGGAAGCTAAGGTTGTTTGTCTTGTTTTTATGATTTAATAGCTTTATTGAGGCATATAATTAAAATGGGCAATTTGATAAGTTTTGACATATGTACATATTTGTGAAACCATCACTGTAATCAAGATCAGGGATTGGTAAACTATGGCCTGTATACTCAGTTGGGTTGCTGCCTGTTTTTGTAAATAGTTTTATTGGAACACACTCACACCCATTTAATTACTTCTTATCTATCCCCTGTTTCAATGATGCAATGGCAGAGATTACCAGTTACAACCAAGACCATATGACCTGCAATACCTAAAATATTTTACTGTCTTTGTCTTTACAGCAAAAATGCCAATAGTTGATCAAGATAGTGAACATATCAATCATCCCCCAAAGTTTCCTTGTGCAGCTCTTTAATCCTGTCATCTTGCCCTTCCCTACCTTAATCCCACCCACACTGTTCTCTAGGCAGTCACTAATCATGATTTGTTTTGTGTCATTATACGTTAGTTTGCATTTTCTAGAATTTTATGTAAATAGAATCATTCAGTATGACCTCCTTTTTGTCTAGCTTCTTTCACACAGAATAATTATTTTGAGATTTTTGAGATTCATCTACAATGTTGCATGTGTCAATAATTTATTTTTTTATTGCAAGTGGTATTCCATTTTATGAATATGCTATGAGTTTTTGCGCATTGATCTATTAATGGGAATTGAGTCACATTCAGTTTTTAGATATTATAAATTAGCTGTTATGAACATTCATGTACAAGTCTTTGCATGGACATATATTTTTCTTTCTCCAGGGTATCTATGAGAGTTATATGTCTTTAAAGCTGCAGAAATTAGAACTACCCAGTAGAAGATATAAACAGATATGCTGACAACACTAATAATCTTATTGGATGGTGGAAAAGTATTTTGCAAATGTACTGTCAAATTGTCAAATACATTTGACAATTCACATCTATTTACCCTAATTTAATAATAGTATCTCAGTTTCACTCTGGGGAGCCATTCATGTCCCACTCTCAGTCCATGTGATTTGCAATGGGCTCTCTTACTCGTTCAGGGCAGAAAGATGTAAAGTGATTGGGGCCATGGGGAATGTTTAGCGATGTTTTAATGTCTCACATTTCATCTAGAGTCAATGAGATTATCTTGGGGTTTCTGGGGAAAGAGAATATTATTTTTTCCCACAGGACCAAAACCTGTGAGCATGTAAAGTATGTAGTTGCTAGAATACTTTGTCTGAAAATGGATCCAACCCAGAGGATGTAGATTGGACAGAGTGAGACAGAAACCCATAACTGAGGCCAGGTCTTCCTTGCCCTTTTTATTACATGGCGTAATAAATTATTTTTAATCTCCATTTGTGTTCATTGTGCTTCAGTCACATGATATTAAGAATCTAACTCATTCAACTCTAGAGGGCTGTTGATTGGAAGAAATAGGATTATAGACTCATTTGTCTGGGGCCTTCATTCGGTGTTCCAGAGTATGTTTAGTTTCAGTAAGCCAGGAAGCTGATGTTATAAAGGAGGATTTCATAAACCTCCTCAGGACCAATAGGCTCGAACTGCTTCTTGAGCTCTAAAATTCTGATACCCAGTTGCGTCTAATTGTAGAAGTTGCATTACTACCAGAAAGGCTCCCCCTTTTTAGATTTGGGTCCTTTTGACTTGCTTTAGAAGTTTCATTTCCTTAAAGGATTTTAAAGGGAAAAGCCATTTAACTTAAGGAGGTAAATCAATTTGCTTTTTTTGAGGACTCTAAATATGGCAAGCATATAAAGATAATTTAGACCAGATCCTCCAAAGTACAAAAACAAAAGTGAAATAAAAAATGTGATTTTCAAGATTTTAGGGTAAATGACCTTGGATGCCCAAGAAGTTTTAAAAATTTTGATGTTGTTTATAAGCAGGAATTTTGAAGTTGTTTATAAGCAGGAATTTCTTCCCTAAAGCAGAAAAAGAATCACTTTTTCTAGCTACACCACTGACTATAGACCTGCATGATGTCAAAGCACGTTCTGCTGCATTAGTCACACACCACCCTGCTTCTCCCTTCTCCCCCAGCAGAACTCACAGCAACATAGACAGTTCAGCAATTTCCTAAATATATGAAAGAGAATTATACAAGACTAGATGTTTGGGAATTCCAAGGGCTTCTAGCTTATCTCCAAAGGCTTTAATCTAAAGGGATGGTCTAATCAGGAAAGGGGTCATTCATTCAATCCAGCAAACGTGAGCTTTTCATCCTGTTCTGTTCTGATGTGGTGGTATGCATGTTGTTCCAGAGAAGTTACATGAACAATGGAAGGCACACTATGAGTTATAAGAGACATAGGAGTATATAAACCAGAGTTCCCAACATGCCAAAGAAGTGAGCTGAAGGACGCATTAATTTTGCTGTCAGTTTACCTGAGTTGGTCTGAGTAGAACACCTCGATATTAACACAGAATCCTTTTACCATCCTTTGTACCTATTGCTTACTTCTTTCTGTGCCATACATGAGTTTGGTAGCCAAGTGGGCAAAGTGAAATGGGAGGGATATATAGCAAGTCCTTAGAAGGTCTCGCCTGGGCTCATAAGACCTTTCTGACCTTGACTGGTTCTGCTGTGCCCACTGAATTGGGGCTTTTATTGTAGTCAGTGGCCTAAGTTATTATTTTCTTTCTAATTATCCCATTGAAAATTTCCTAGTATGTATTTCTTTACATTTGTTCTAGGTGATTGAGTAGATTATTCGATATATGAATCCAAATGAATCACCATGCAATTATATTTTTAAAAAATTTTATCTTAGGACCTTCAATGCTTGACTCATTTGAGTAATTTTGTGGAGGCGGTACTGGGAAACCCATTTCATTGGCAGCTTACCTATTCTCCTGTGTTCTGTATATACCTTTTGTTTGTAGATGCCCTTCCTTTTTTAATAAAATAATTCCTATTTATCTTCAGACCCGTTCCTCACACCATTTCTCCAACTATTCCCACTTACCCAAACTGATTTTGACCGACTTCTGCTAAATGAAGCCACACTGAATAAATTACTCGTGTTTCCCAATGGGCTTCGCAAGCATTTTGTTGTTATTTTGTTTTGGGGTTACTTGTTGAATTGTGATGACCCTATCTCTGTCCAGAAATAAAACTGACCAAGGGAGCTTGAAAAGAGAAAGAGCAGGTTCTAGAATCCCATTTGTCAGCTTTGTACCAGGTCAAGTCCTTCACTTTGTTCAATTAACTTTTCTAGGAGTTCACGATAGAGCCAATTGGATGCACAGAACACTTTCACCTCTTTTGGGGCTGAGTTTCTGCTTTTGCGTGTTTTTATCAAGTGGTATTTTTCTTCTTTTACTCTCTTTTTTTAATATCAGTGAAGAAGAAAGCTATCTAATTCAGTAAGGGTACAGTGAGCACCTTTTTCTATGTTCAGGACTGTGCTTGGAAAGATACCTTTCTTGCATCTGCCATGACTTTTATGTCCATTTACCCTCATGGAAAGAAATCCACATTAATGAAGAAAAAAATTCCCTAGGGTATCTTTTTAATACCCATGATTAATTGGATAAATCCAATGACTGATATTCCAGGGAAACATGCAAGAGAGAGAGAGAGAGAGAGAGAGAGAGAGAGAGAGAGAGAGAGAGAGAGACAAAGCTCTTTCATCTTTTCAAAGATGACCATACTGGGGGCATATTGTAAATTCTGAGATTTTTTTTTGTTATATTGAATGTGGTAATACATCGTATTTTTAAAAGTAGAGCTGAGTTTGTTCCATTTTCTTTAGTTTACGCTTTAACAATCCATGGTTTAAACCTTTCAGTTCTATGTAGTTAACTCACAATCTCTCTCAAGTTTCTCAAGTTGTACAACTACATTTCCAACTTTCTTTTGGACATCTGCTCCTGCTATTGGCTTCTCAAATGCAATACTTCCCAAGTGTGCTTATTATTTCTCACCCACCACCACCATCATCAATAACAGCAAAATAATCAGCAACACCATTTAAGAAGGTATAACAAATGTGAACGGAGAAAATTAGGAAGAAGTATCAATAAGAGTTAATTATTTTTAGGACTGGGGTCTCAAAAAGGGTGTAATATACATCCAAATTCTAGCATGGAAGAATGGACAGATGGTAATATCATTATGTAAGAGAGAAGGAAGAGAGGAAAAACAGGTTTGGTATTGATAGAGAGTTTGATTTTGACTGTGAGACAAAGGAGAAATGTTGTGAGACAAAGGAAAAATGTCCATTAAGTAGCTGAATATATGTTTGCATTTCCCCTGGAGTAATTCATTTATATGTCACCAGTCTCTACATGGTAATTCCAATCATGCAAGTGGGTGAGATTATCTGTTGTACGATGCAAAATGTGACAATGGTTGAAGATAGGGAAGGACAAAGTTCCAGAAAAGGAGAGAAAAAGGGAAAGAGAGAAAAAGGAAGAGAAGAGAAGGGAGAGAGAGAGAGAACATGAATGTGTTATACAGAATGCACCAGAATGTGAGTGAGAAAGAAATGAAGTTTGAATTGTTGGAGTTAGAAGTTAGTCTGTGGAAAAGCCTTCTATCACCAGACAAAACCATACAGTTTTGTAAGTGGAGATTTAATTTTCATCAATATCCAATCAAAGTACTTCTTTTCTATCGTGCCTATATTTGATTATACAGTATAAAATGCAATTATTTATGGAGTATAACTCTTTTGATGGCAATTCTTTGCAATAGAATTTATCAACATTCTTGTGTTTGAAAGAATAAGCTTGTAGCAGTATTTTGGCCATGAGTATGTCTATACGTGAAATCACATCTTTTATGCATCCTAACATTCTGGATCATATCTTACTTATGTGATACATATTTCCCTGATAAAACTTATAGATCATGTAAGAAAAACTTGATAGAAATGCTCCCAAATTTGACAATCTTAAGAATGTGCATGACAATTCTGGTATCAATTTGCAAAATTGAAAGAAAGTTTTCTAAAGTATCAATAAAAAATGAATACATTTTGGTCAACTATGGTAGAAGAAAAATTAAATTATTTTCCATGTTACTATAGAAAATAATAATGTTATCAAATGGCATGCAAAAAGTATATAGCCTAAAAGTTAGAAAACTATTACAGAGCTATGGCAGGGAGTTGAGTAACAGAAAATTATTTTTCTAGATTTTGTGGTTTGTAGTATTTGTCAGCTTTTAGAAATCTGTTGTTTTTCATGATTTTTAATCTATTTGCTTTCATTTCTAATTATTGTTTGTAATCTTGCATCATTTTCTTAAAGGAAGCTCCAAAGTATATGAGCTTTGAGCCCCACCCCACATATTCTGAACCCATCCTTGCCTGCAAGTCAGCTCAGACGCACAGGGCTCTTCTCGAGATTCAACCCATGATCTCTCTGGTTTCTGTCTTGGGTTTTCTGTCATAGTTAACTATAGGGCACGCTGACTGCATGCAACAGGGTCCCTGTGGAATATTTCTCAACTCCAATAATCTCCTACAACCCATTTTTGGGTCTCCTTCATGTATAGCAAGACCTTTCTCAGTTCCTCTCTCTGCCTTGCCACCATTTCTACTCCACTGTAACTATCCAATGGTACCATGGGATACTTTGTGTGTCATCTCATTGCAGAATTCCAGCCAGGTATGAGGTCAAAGCTCTCTTATATATTCACAATTATATGTTTCACCTATACCCTCATAAAGAGTTTCCCTCTGGAGGGAGGGGGTGAGGTAGGCAAGTGATAAGGGTACGGTCCCACATGAAGAGTTGAACTCTGTTCTCTTTTCCTGTCCTTCCAAGTGGTTTTCTCCAGCCCGGATAGTTCTAGCCCCTCTTTTTGCAGCAGGAAAATCACTGTTTTCACTAGCTTTTCTTTTATAACCTATGGTTTATGGTATAAACTGTATTCTCACAGTCCTTTAGGCTGAGCTTTTCATAATCAAGTGCAACATTTTAGAATTCACTGAAAACATTTCCCTTTTTAAAGTTGACCTAGTCATGCATTTTAAAGCTAAGGGCTTTAAAACCCTATAATGGAATATATAGTCAAGATTTTCTTTTTTTTTATAAATCCTCCTTGGGTTCTTTTGTAACTTCCTTTTCCTAGGAATAAGAGAACTCAATCCCATAGTCTGGTTTTAAAGACAAAAGAGCTGTAAGATAAAAAAGAATGATTGAAAGCGAATATATGCATTGGACAGTATTTTAGTATATTGTTTTGCTAAATGCCTATTAGATACCTGGTGAAGAAATTAAATAAGCAGCTGGAATATGGAGTCTAGAAGAGAAGATAGTAATGGAGGTGTGATTTGGGGAGTAATTAACTTATTGGTATTACATAAAGCATGGGACAGTGGATGAATGCTTATGGAGAAAGGATATATAGGAGAAAGGAAGCAGCCAAGGTTAAAAGTCTCAATAAGCATGGGGGAAGTAAGGGATAGTCAGAGAATAAAACAAAAAAACCAAAGGTGGAGTTAAGGAAATCAAGGTGGGAACGAGTATCATGGTCTGTAGTGGTCAAATTTCCTGAACATTGCAGAGAGATTGAGTAAAATGAGGACAGAGATCCGTCCACGTCGCATAATCCACATTATTAATGGTCTTGACAAATGCTACGGAGTGGTGGGGGTTGGAAGATAAATAGATAAGATTTACAAAGTAAATGGGAAGTGAGGGAGATGGATGATGTAGAAAACACTTTAGGGATGTTTTTCTATGAAGAGAAACAGAGAATGTGTTCAAGAGAGATTTTTTTTTTTAATTGATTGATCTGATATATTAGAGAATATCTGTATGTGTGGTATTGAGTCATGTAGCAATGACAGAATAATGAGTCAGGGGAAAGAGAGGATACTTGTATGAGCAATGTCCTTGAAAAACTGAAAGGAGATGGATGTACAGCTCATGTGGAGTGCTTGCTCACTTCTTGGTTATTACTAAGAATGAGATTAAAAATACGGGTACAATGCAGAAAATCTCTGCAGATTTGGTAAGGACTTTTCTGGTTGCTTATAGCTTTTCAATGAAATCCCTCTCTTGACCTCATTTTCTATTTTGTGATTTCCATTCTGTGTTTTGTTTCAGCAAAGCTTCTAGAAATAATCCAT
The DNA here is from genome assembly GCF_057876585.1 of Rhinolophus sinicus. Lineage (NCBI taxonomy): Eukaryota > Metazoa > Chordata > Mammalia > Chiroptera > Rhinolophidae > Rhinolophus > Rhinolophus sinicus. The sequence goes on from NC_142502.1 coordinate 11,591,446, forward strand.
ATTCATTGCCTTTAATTCTGTTGCATAGGCACACAATAAGTATTTAATACAAATAAAATGAGTAAAAATAAAGCCTGGGGGCATCAACTAATGAATGGGATAGATAGGGAATGTGGGAAGTCTAGGAGAGAGGACAGCAGGAAAATAAATTCAGCAAAGAAACAGCTGCGTGGCGCTGTGAAGTGCTCTTTTGAGATTTCCAGTTTACAAAACAAGCATTTAGGATGATAGGCTGGAAAGCTCAATTTTGGGGGCAGAGCACAAGATTTAAGGTCTGGAGAATTAAGAGGTACTGGTGAGAAGGCACTGGGTATTCTTTTTATTTATTTATTATTACTTATTTTGATGTTGTCAGAAGTAGATTATATTTTACCCAAAGCGGAAAAACAATTTCCTGAAAAACCACAGGAAAAGCTTGAAAATCCAAAAATACATGCCCTGATTTCTTTTTTTTTCTTAAAATGTGTTTTAAGATTTTTTATTAAAATATAGCTAACATAACATATTAGTTTCAGGGGTACCCCATAGTTATTCAACTTTTATAGACCTAAAGAAGTGATCACCATGATAAGTCCAGCAACCATCTGACACTGTACCACGCTATCACAATATTATTGACTATATTCCCCATGCTGTGCATTACAACCCGTGACTTAATTTGTTTTATACCTGGAAATTTGGACCTCTAATTCCCCTTCATCTTTTCACCCCCTTTTAAAATTTTACAATTACACTTGACATTCAATGTTATTTTATATTAATTTCAGGTGTATAGCATATTGGTTAGACAAAAAAATGAAACTCTACCACCTGGAGAGAATGTTTTGGCCAACACCCTTCTAAACGTCTTATTCCTGAGAAGAGTAACAGTCACTAATGCTAGTTACATACCTGATATTGCACTAAGTAATTTTAAAAATTGATGGGACAGGTGCTATATCATCCCCATTTTACATGTGAGCAAACTGAGGCTCAAGATGGGCTCCTTACCCAAAGTTGTAAAGCCAGTCAGTGGCATAACTGGGGTAATCCCAGGTCTGTTCACTGTTCCACGCTGCCTTCTTCTAACATAAAGGGAGTCCCTCAGAAGCGTCGTTTGAATCTTGCAACTCTTCTAAGCCCAACACATAGTAGGCTTTCAAACATGCTTACGTTATTTGGTTATCTAAAAAGTAGGTTTAATATTTATTGAAGGTATGCATGAATATAATTTCACCCCTGTGATGGAAAACACCAGTCCTTCTTACCCCATCTTATTCTTCTTTCTCTCGTGATCAATTTCAATAAATGTAACTGATTATTGTAGTATTTACTTCAATATCTTCAAGTAACAGCCCTCTACTGTCTGTTGAAGAAGTTATCTCTAAACTATCTACTTTGGTTTGACATTCACAGTTGTTTTTACTCACTTTAAAAATATGATTCCATCCATTTTCTTCTTTATTCCAATGGTGTTCAAAAGAACTCTGATTTTACTCCCTTATAATGTATTATTTTCTCATCTATTTTCTTGCAATTTTATCTCCCTTATGTTCTTGAACCTCATTAAAATATGCTAACTTAAAAAAAAAGATTTATTGTGATTGGCACGCAGAGAGCCCCCTCCAGTTTGAAGTCTCATCACATTATTTATGGAAAGTGGGGGACTATTATTTCTCAAATATTGCCTCTCTTCCATTCCCTCCATTCTCTACTTCTAATCATACATGTCTATACTCCTGTGATCTTATTTGTTTTCCCATATTTTCCATTTCTATCTCATTTACTACCTTTTTCCAGCTCACTAATATACTTATTCTCTTATTCTGTTATTCAGTTCACCCATAGAATCTTGAATGCCCCAAATTATGGTTGTTAGTTTCAGGGTTTCAAATTTAGTTCTTTATTTAACAAACAATTATGTGTCAGTTATTGCTCTGAGTGCTTTACAATTAGGTAAGTATTATGATTAGCACTATTATACACATGAGAAAACTAAGACACAGATTGGTTAAGTAACTTGCCCTAAGGACACACAACTAATAATTAATTGTTGAAGCCAGGATTTGAACTCTGGTTATTCAGGGCCTTCGCTGCTTTGCTTTGCTTATTATTAACTGTCTATTATTATTTCCTAATTGTTTTTTCTTGTTTCATGGAAATAATATTTACTTTCATCCCTCTGAAGATATTAAATATAAGTTATTTTAAAGTCCTTGTGTGACTGCTTTTTAATTGTTTTTTCAAGTGTAAATTCTTCTATTTGTTGTGCCACCCCCCACCCCCAACGCCATCTCTTTCATGGTGTAGTCATTCATTAACAACATAATTGCTATTAATTTCGAGATGACTCTTGAAGTTAATATTCTTTGGTAGATTGTACACTCCCTCTCCTGTGCAGCCTGATTGGGCACAAGAGTTGGAATCAGCTCCTGCACCTTGTGCACCATATATTTTTCAATAAGAATGAAGGACCGAATGAGCTTGAGATAGGCGTAGTAAACTGGTGGCTACTTTCTAATCATCCAGAGCATTCTGTTCTCCCAGGTGCAGCCAGTGTCTCTGCCCCAAGCACGGAATCAGTTTTTAAATGAATATCATTGCTTTTATCTAGCCTATAGACTAGAAAACACACAAGCGCCAATTAACACGGCTGCTGCCACTGTGAAAATCACACCGTTATGAAACCCCCTCAGGCAGTGGCCTGTACAACCTGAGGCTCATATTGCCTGTTCTCCCACATATCCTTTCAGGTGTTTAGTTTATTCAAAGTGAATAAAGGGTAAGGACCTCTCTTATTCTGAATTCATATTTCATCATTGTCCCTAACACTATTGCATCATTCACTACTTTCAAAAGGAGGAGAGACTTATCTCATTTGTACGTTTCAGGAATTGTGTATCTATATAGCTCTGCCCCTCCCCTATCTCTTTCTGAGATTCAGTTGCTCAAAAAGAACACGTATTATATCCAAGTGTTCCAGGTTCTAAATTTTAAAGGGGTTAGTCCCATATCACGAGGTCACTGGTGGTCCAGGTCTTTTACTAGCTGAGTCCATGTATTTCATTCTGGGATTAGAATTAGGAAGCCATGATTACTTCATGACCTAGTCATAACCACCCAGCAAAGTGTTTATCAATAATAAAGCTGATGTTTTTCTCTCTATCAAGTGATTCATTTTGTCTTATCTCTCAGTTGGTCCAAACATTGTCAGGGAAAATAAGAGTGACATTTAATAAGGCCCTTTAAACATTGTCTACCAAGAATCTATCATTTTCATAAATTTGTGTATGGCTCTTTATTTTATTGTGTTCTTTCAAAAATAATCTCTGAAAGTTGTTCTAGAGTTTGGGGGCTGGGAATGGAATCCTGTGCTTGCTCTCAATCAGCCATCCAGAAAATGAGACATTGTATAGTATTTACTTTAAACAAGTTTTTAATGTGAATGTTGAATAAAAGCAAATCTTGCGCTATTAATAAACTTGAGAATAAATTTCAACATTCTGCATGCTCATACCTGAAATCATAGTGTTCTGCAATATATGTAATGATTATATTTAAATTATCTTTTTTTTTTTTTTAATGTGTAAGCTTCTGGAGTATAGAGACCATGCTCAGTCTGCACTTTACTGCTGGCTTGCCTGAGGGACGTGATGAATTATCCTGACCCTAACGTCTGCATCTATGTAGCTCTTTAAATAAGATTTCTGTTCATCTCATATTCTTAAGGGATTCCACCCACCTCCTCACCTCTATAGAAATACATTCTGCTTTCCATCCCATGTCATCTTACTACTCCCCACATTGATCCCCATTTTTATCCCTCCCTTTTGCCAGAGGAGAAGAGGGCACAGCATGTAATAGGGGTGAGGTTGAGTAATAGTGAGAAAGAACAAACCCCCTGACAGCTTTCAGGCAGTTAGCCTAGTTGCTAAGAGCCAGGCTGTGGTATTCATGTGTGGAATATAATTCTTGAGAGTAACAACCTCAGAGGATGACCTTCCATGCCCCTGATGTGACAAGCCAAAACCAGACGACTCTATAACCAGGCCTGAGCAGAGATAAAATCAAATTACCTGAACCATAAAAATGCCAAACATCTCCCTCTCCTGGCTAACATTAACTGACTGCTGTTTTTATTCATTGACAACTCCAGCCCTACTACTTTAATTCTGCTGCCTAGATAAGGAATCATTGAAGCCCTTGCTTCAATTTACTCTTGCTTTGAGACAGCACCCTATCCAGACAGAGCTCTGTTTCCTTGAATCCTATCCTTCATCACCAAACATAAACGAAAGGCCCTGTGGTTGTTCTGTCTCCTTTGCTGGAGCAAACTTAATAAGCCTAAGTTGTTTTGGCTTCAAGTCTATTCCTGGTGGCTTTCAGCTGGAGAGCATTGATGGCAGTGTACTCGGATCAGGAGGTTGTACCAGAGGCCAACAACAAAGAGCAGATGGAGGGAAAAATTAGAAATTTTCCAGTGATGCCCACAGATGTGGTACAGGCCACTTGGAGGGCATGGTCACTATAATAGCTGCCTGCATCACTGGAATTTTGGCAAATGTATTCACCCAATGTCTACCCAATGTCTCTCTGTAGCAGAACCCATTCCAGACAAAACTTGGGGGTGAGGGCTATGAAGCTTATATTGGATATCGTCTTACCAGTTTTATGGGCTGCTTCTCTCTTTCAGAGCCCAGGGCCACGTTTTCTACCCCTTCAAGTACTAGTTGAATGTGGTCATTAGATCTAGAAGTCATTGAAGTTGAGACCTGCTTGCTTAATTGTAATTAAGTGGTTTCTATTTGTAGGGCTTATTTGCAATATCTCCTAGAGATCCTTTTCATTTTAACATCATAAATGTAAGAGATTAAGGGACAAAAATCTTATTTTGTAAGGTAGGAACATTCCTGGTGATTCTCGATTTATACCAGCTGTTTACTTCATCTTAAGAGCAAGGCCAGTCCATTACACTGCTATGAATCTAGAGCAGTGAGTAACTAAAACTACCATTGTTTTGTTAATTTCCCCCCAATTTGGCTTCTTAGTCAAATTCAGAGTAAAACACTCTCACTAGTCTGTAGGATATAAGTTGGGTTGGAATTAAAATATGTTTTGTGACCATGACCAAGTAAGTGACTGAGCTTTAATTTCCACATTGTAAAGAGGTGATTATATTACCACTAAAAATTCCCATTAAAACAAATTAAATGATGATGGTGATAGATGCTACTTTTTGAGTTTTATAACCATAGCCAACATTTACTGAATGTTTACTTTCTGCCAATCATTGTGTAAACGTTTACTTGCATTTTCTGGCTTAATCTTCATAACAGACTTTGAATTGCATATTATAACTTTTGTTTTTGTAGATGAATAAACCAAGGTTCATGGAGGTGAAACAACTTGCTCAAAAATACCAGCGACAGAGGATAAATTTAAATCCATATCTGTTTGTTATAATTTATGTTCTTCACCGCTACATTGCACTGCTGTAATATGCACCATATAATATAAGCTGTCTGTCTGATAAATAATAACGGTTATAAAGTGCAGTAAGATTTACAGACACTTCTACATATACTTGTGTAAACCGATGCTCACAGAAATCCTAGTGGTAGCTACAACAATTGTGGTTATGTCCCTATTTTAAAGAGAACTAAGGTTTAGAACCGTTGTAAAGGACAAAAATGTTTCACATTGTTAATTTGCTATATCTGAGTGATGGTTGCCATGCAAGCAAAATCCCTGGATAATTTAATTTTTTGTGCAGTTGTGTGTGTGTATGTCCTGTAGTTATGTATTAAACCATTAGCGATGTTTAATGATAGCACAGCATATTGAACAGAATTATTTATCAGGATTCTGTGTAGGGAGCTGACATAAGAATGTTCTCATTGCTTTTGTGTTCACAACAGAGATTTTTAATTAACATCCATGAAGACTTAATTTCAAATTTCACTTGTCAAAACTGGATGAGCATTCCCTGTTTATCCCTTTTAATGTGTCATAGCACCTTTTGATAGCTAAATATTTTGGCATTCACTTAATTCCTGCAACAGTAGCTGCTCAAAAGCTTTAGGACCAATTGAAGGAAAAATGAAGGTAATGCAGTTAGTTCCTGCAGATCTTGGCTTATCTAAAATTGCATATTTATCATGACTGCTTTTCATCTAAGAATTATACAATTCCTTATAACTACCATGATGACCTGGGATTTTTCTAGGAAACAAAAAGCAACTTACTGAGATTTTTTTCTAAGTAATTTCAGGCAGAGAGATTTTTGGAAGGTATTTTCCTTCCCCTGTGGAGAATTCAATTGCACTTGTTAGGAGAAAATATGATTCATGAATAAACCAGTAATTTGGCAGAGCAAATAAGTCTGAAATTTTAGTTTTTAAAATCTAAAATTTTCGTGTTATGGTGAAATAAGGGTTATTAAATCAATTAGACTTGTCTTCCAACTTGGAATAGACTCATCTGGCATTAACAACATTTTTAGTCACAAATTAATATATGTAACTGTATTTTTTATAGGAAGCTCCAAACATGACCTTGATTTATATTTTAGTGAAGAAGTTCTCTACTACAATACTTTTTTGTCTTTCAGGATCATCTGTTACTTTGAAAATATGAAAATTTTCTCCCTTTTTATTTTCATATTTTTGTGTTTTTCTTTTATTATACCATTGCACATCCATTTTAAAAAATATGAAGCATATAAAAAGTGAAATACAAATCACCATAACCTTAACATGTAGAGACAAACCGATGACATTTTATGTTTAATACTCTAACTTTGTGATCCAAGTTATACATTTCACATTTCTCCTAGCTAAAGGTATAAATTATATTGGATTTTATGTATGAAATATAATAGAACATCTAAAGAATTATAAGCATATTCTTGATTTTCATAAAATACATTTACATTTTCACAATTACATTTTTTTACCATAAAAACCTGTGTCAACATAGAGTCAAACATACATTTATGTAACACTTTTTTTAAATTTTAATTTTTGCCAAGTACCATGGTAGGTACCTGAGACACATCCTTCCTGCCTTCAAGAGACCTTAAGTTTGGTGAGAGTCCAGAACCAAGTATTTTCAAAACAATATGTTAGATGTTATGGCAAGGTAGGGGGTGATATGGCAACATTGAAAGGAATGCTTAACCTGCATTTAGGTGTTAGGAAAGTTGTAATTATTCAAAATTTGTTTCATTACATGGAGAGTGCCCATAAAAATATTAAATTTGCTTCTCAGGGTCATATGGCTGGTCCACGATGCTGAGGATTTTGTCACTGGTGGTGGCAGGAAGGGCTTAGTAGAGGGTTGAATTACAAATAAGCCTATCATCTGTTTTCCAGAAATGAATGTAAATATAGTTTCTCTACTAAGTCTATCATTTATCTGTTTTCCAGAGACAAACATAAATTTCTGTTAAATACATTTAAATTGGCAAATTTTACTACCCATTCTACTGATAGTAACTGCCAAGTTTTATTGCCAGTTTATTTTTTGCTCTGTGAAGTAGAACTTCTTTTTCTTGACGTAAGCTTTGTACTTCTATATGTCTGTTAAATGTTTGGTCTATAGTAGAGGCCAACAGTTTCTTTAGTGACCTAATATGACACATCATTACAACGTATCTGGATTCCTTAGTCACACATTGTCTGTGGCTTCTTCCCATTTCCTGGGGGAAGGACTCCACTTGTATTTCCCTTCCGATATTGTGGCTTTTATCACCTCATCTTTCTTCTCCTAGGGAAGCATAAATTCAATGGTTTTCGGGGGGAAAAAAAATCTCACCACGAAGAATTCTTCTAATGTTTGTTAATTTTCAGTCTATCATGTTGATACAAGAAGTAGAGTTCCATTTATTGGTAACCTTGGATATCTCACGCTATCCAAACTACTTCTAACGCATGGAATGTGGAATACAATGGAGTAGAGTCTATGGGAAGAATTTGTGACAGTAGTCAAAGGTGCTAGGTTTGCAAATAGGCAAGAGCCATAAGTGAGAAAGGAGGATTTTTAAATTTTATTTTATATTTTTATAGCACTTTTGACATTGGTTTACTTTATTTAGGTTCTGTAGAGTAAAACTGACTTGCCTGGTTACTTTTGCTTGGCAGTAATTCCAGCTGACTTGTCCCTTGTCTGTCCATCCTGTATTTTGCTCACTAAGAAGACAAGGGCATGAAGTAGTATGCCTTTCTTTGAATTTAATTAGGTAGGTCTTTAGCAAAGTCCTTGAGTAAAGGTGTATGTTTTCTTCCAGATAGATTCTTCTCAGATTCTTCCAGAATTAATTCTTCCAGATTCTTATTTTCTCAATCACAATTATCTCTCCATGGCTCCGCTCCCATTTGGATTCCTTGGTATAGTAAAGTGGATGAAGGACAAGGCATAGACCCCATGGACTTCTCAACTTGAATGTGGACAATAACCATGGAAAATATCCTTGATCTTAAATTAACAATAGCTACCTCTTTCACAGGAATTTTACTTTACGGAATTCCAACTTTCTTTCAATCATTAACTCTCAGAAGAGCAATGATCTAAACGTTGTTGTTTTTACAAACGAGAAATGGGACACTGAAATACAGAGGGCTGAAATAAATCTAGCATTAATATAATAGTATAATGAATTCAATATGCTGAAACATTTCAGGCACACTCTGTCCTACTTTGTTAAGTTCAGGGTTATAGGAGTGAAAAAAAAGACACAGTCTCTCCCTGTCCTCAAGAAGCTTACATTCCACAAATTGGAAATTTCCTTTATCCAAAAGGTAAAAAGTGATCACTGATCTAAATGGAAATATGAAAATAGCGTGGTCTTTGGCTGAATAGTAGGTCCAGAAAACCTAGCTCTAGCTGTACTTCTCAGCACTGGGTCTGGCACACTATTTCTTGATCAGTTTGTTGATACAAATTATTAACATATACTGGTCACAGCATACAATTATACTCTTAAAGATAAAGTATGAGCACACTTTTAGATCACAACTGAGTTTTTATAATTAGAAGTTCCACAAGTAATTAATGGATTGTATTTTTCTGTGATAAAATGTAAACTAAATTAGAGAACTAGATCTAGTTAGTCCAGAGACATAAGTTCAATTCATCAAGGCACAGTTTAATATGAGGAAAAACTCTAAATTTATAACTGAAAGGCTACAAGTTTCCTATTTCCTTCATTCTTATTTCAGTGGGGGCACAACTTATCAGCAAAGGAAAAGTCATGGACAGGTTGTCAATTAGGGAACATTCTGGGAAGTAAGATATAGAAACTAAAGTAATAGGCCAATCCACTATCCTGATGAAGTCTCAGTAACTGGCTCAAAAAATCTCACCTTGCTACAATTAAGCGTAACAGTTTTGAAAAACATTAAGTTTTAGGGTCATGTAGCTCTTGATTCAAATCTTAGTGCCGTAATTTGTTAGCTGAACAAGTTTAGGCTTATTACTTAACATTTCTGAGTTCTATTTTCTTATCTATAAAACTTGGAAAACATTAGTACTGTTCTTAAATGGTTGGTGCAAGGATGACAATTTTTAAGTATGGAGTCTACCGTGTAGTACCTTAGTAGCTCACAATAAATGTTAGCTAAGATGATATGATAATGATGATAATAATGGTTATGCTTCTAAGAGGTTTCAAATTTAATGAGGCCAACACTGTTTTCTGACAAGACACAGGTTAAATGCTTATATTTCTAAAAGTGTTATTTTTGTTTTGCTTGTACTAACATTGTTTCTAGCATGTTCTCTCAAAGGTGTTAAAGATAACTGATGCATCCTTATTTATAATTGTTCTGAAAACACAACTATTTTCCTTGACCAATTATCCCCCTCCAAAATATTTTGATTTGTTAAATTCCACATCTTCATCTATTTTAACTAGAATATATTTAACATATATATGTCATGTAAAATATGTTCTAAAAGGCAATTAAAGCAAGGGTAGGTAGATGGTCATGTTCATTCACTCATTCATATTTTGAGTTTCTAAGTTGTTGAGAAAATAATGTTCTCTTGTGGAAGTTATCATTGGCGTCACTTATATACTTTTTGAAAAATTATTATTTTTATTTTTTAATTACAGTTGGCATTTGATATTATTTAATATTAGTTTCAGGTATACAGAATAGTGGTTAGATATTTATATAATTTAGGAATTGATCCCTCCAATTAGTTTAGTACCCACCTGGTACTACACATAGTTATTACAATATTATTGACTGTATTACCTATGCTGTACTTTACATCCCCATTTATATGTTTTAATATATGCTTTATGACATTGACTCATGTACCAATGTACCAATGTCTTTTGTGGAAATGTGACATATTGTTTGTAGGCAAGAAACTTCTTTGTTGAGAGCAATAATCCTTTTTCAAAAGATGGCATCAATTTCTCCTTCGATACTGATACTCTAAATTCCACAAAAAGGACAGTGATTTTAAGAACAGAGGTTTCAGGTCTTATCTCCAGCTTCAGCTTTCTGCTGCCTGTGTTTATGTGACAGTGTATTCAGAAGTAGAGTGGCCATTGTTTCAGTACAGTGACACACGAATAAATGTCTTAGAGCATTGACTCTTAATATTTTCTTCTTCTGAATCCCTTTTATTCAGGACTCCAGTTCCATTACATTATCTTTACTATTTATAAAATGTTTATAATATTTGCTTTGAGAAATACTTGTAAATTATGGTTGATAGAATTCTCTTTCATTGTTTTATGAAAATTAACCGAGGCCCTCTGCATTCATTTTTCTCTATCTTGTCTCTGAAACATAAATAATAGCTTTAATAAAATTTGGAAAATTGAGTGGACACAAATCAGAAGTTATCCCATTGTTGTGCTTACTGATGGAAAAAGATGAAGTACAGTAATTATAATGAATCTTGTGAATAATGTTTGTCTGATAGTGGGTTTAAAGAACACTAGGTTAGTTGTTATAGTCAAATCCTTGGCATTTATCAATTGGTGAAATGGTTTAATATTCTTCACTAGACTGTATTTTTGAGGAGATGAAGGACTGTATCTATTTTGCTCACTAGTATATGTGGAGCTCCTAGGAAAGTGCTTTGTACATAGTTAGTGTTCAACAAACACAGCAAATACATATTAATAAATGAGCCTCAGTTTCATCTTCTTTGGCATGAATTTGATTAACAAGCTTTTCCTGTCTATACTCAAAAACTTTTTTATGAAAATCCAGTTACTCAATATAACAACAAAAGGTGAAGTCTGATAAAACGTGAAGGCACTATATTTATTCCTTAGAAACATGCTTTGTTTATTTTACAAAGAAATAAAACAAGCCTCCTTTTGTCATCAGAAGGAAAGACTCTGAAAGATATCAATTAATGTCTTCTAATAGGACCTTTTATTTCGGTGGCCTTGAATCACCAACATCATCAGAAGCATGTTCGTATTTAATTTCATTCAACCCATGTGGTTTCCTTTTCATAATGATGGGGGCTGAGTAAGTATGAAATAATAATGTTGATAATAATTTCCCTTGTTCTTCTTGGCAGGCACAATCGGGTTCTAATGTGCAGGTTATACTGCCAGCAGCATTTTTCAATTAACATTTAATACTCCCCCACACAACACTTAACCTTTCACTGGCACTGAACTCAGTGTTTCAGTGAAAAAATGCTCAGAAGCAAAGAAGACCTTCTCTTTCTCTGATCTCCTTATTCTGCACAGTTTCTGTACTTGGAATAGTCTCAGTTTTCAGGGACACTCCAAGCCTTGAGGATATTATTTCTCACCTTGTACTTGCTTTATTTATAGAGTTTACTACTCTGATTTAGGAAGCTGACAAGCATAAAAATCCATAATGAAAGTGTTAGGAACAGATAGCCACACAGACTCACTGTACCATCATTAATTCATTCTCCATCAAGAGCTCCATCTTTTTGACCAATTTTACTGTGATTAGTGTTACTGTGATAACAGAAACCAAGGCTCTTCACAGGGGTGGTCTTTTAAATACCTAAATTTCCAAAGCTAGTGTTCAGAGAACATCATTATTATGACTAATGTCTTCTAATTCAAATAAAATTCTCTGCTGAGGTAAAAGGAGTTTTAATACATGCAGCCAGCATTTAGACTTAGATTCTGTTTTAGATCCTTTGACTATAACACCAATTTAAATGTGAAACATTTAAGTAACAAAAATAGCTATTTTTTCCCAAAAAATAATTGGTTTGTGTCATTTTTCTCCACTGAATTTATTGGACAATATAAAAAGAACTTATCAATAGGGAGCCAAGTAAGTTGAAATTATCTGTCCTTAGAAATCTTTTCACATCATCATGGTTGCCATCAAGACGATTTTGGAATGACCCAGAGCACTTGGGAGGGGTTGACTGGAATGAAGAATGACACCAGTGGCTTTCACAGAAAGCCTTGCTTTTCCTTTGCAAAAATTGTGATTCCAAAGGGATGAACTGTATTTCAAAATATTATAACAGATGATATATTTGCCCCATGGGAAGGCAAAAGCACTGGGTGAATTTTGAGATTCCTACTAGCTGATGGTGTGAGCCGAGTGGGAGGGAAGATAAATTCTCAGGGGGAAGGAAGCAAATAACAAAACTCCTTACTTTCACAGTTCACCACACACTTCCATGTATCTTATCTAATTGAGACCTAAAAATCCATGGGAAATTAAATATGATTATTATTCCTTCAGTGCAAGTTAACCAATGAGATTTAGGGAGGCTAGGTGAGCATGATAACTAATAAGGGTCAGCGATTCAAGCATGAGTCTTCTTGTTCCAGGGTTAGCCCTGCATTCACTCTATTATGCAGACTATGAAGAGAGCTGATTAGCCAGTTTTAAGGAAATTTTTAAAAATCTTGAGCTTTAGCTTTTCTGAGAGATACTTTTATTTAATACTTATTCTTTAAACTGCTAGCTGAAGTACAGAGAAGTAAGTATATAAACAGAACCCTTAAACCTCCTTGACAAACAAGACTCAGCATTCTTATCCCCCAAATGGATTGGCTGGTCCAGATCTATGCTTCTCAATCTTGGCTGCACATTAAAATCACCTAGTGAAGCTTTAGATCTACCTACGCTCAGGAGCTACCTCCAGAGATTCTGATTCAATTAGCCTTATGCAGAGGTGGGTTTTCATTTTTTAAATAGATTTCCCAGGTGATTCTAATGTTCAGCCAAGACTGAGAAACACTGAAATGGAAGATCTGGGAGGCCTTCTCCTTCGATGTGCCAAAGCGTGTTGCAAGGATTTATGAGTAGCTCTCACGTTCCATAAGTTAATTGGAAGGAAACTCACATTTTATTATTCATTTTATTCTGTCTAAGTTCCTTGCTAGAATTTAAATCTGGTTATCACTTAAGAGATTCTGGGAATTGTAGCGTTCTTCAGTTGGACTATATACGATCCAGTTAAAACCCAGTTAAGTTGGCTCTCCTTGTAAACTTATACCTGGTGGCCATCTGTCTAATCTAAAGAATTCCTGTACATGCCAGAAAGTTTTTGCTTAGCAACACTGATCAAAGAAGAAGCAGTCATTTGGAGACAGATGGGGACTGAATTAAAAATGTGAAGTCAGGCAGGGAGGAGATTTCAGTGAGTCTTTAGGAAATCACCGAGCAAAACCATGGACATGAAGCCAAAGGCTTACAAACACCACAGGACACCTTGGCCTGCCCAGTCCTCTTTATGCAGCTGCACAGTCTGAATTCTAAAACACAAGGGATAACATTTTTCAAAGCGATATTTGAGAACCACAGAAAACAAAAAAAATTTTTTTTAAATGAGCAAGTTATATAAGTCAGAAAGAAGAGAAAAAAAAAATTCCACGCAATGAGTTTGTACTTGAAAGGGCATAAAGATAGGATGAGGGAAATAAAGTTGCCAGTCACCATCTGGGTGCGTGGGAGTGGGTGCAGAGTGGCTGGTATGCAGGCACAAGTGTCTTTGAAAACAGATTTTACATTTGCTAAGAAATTAATGTGAATTTGCAGATGATAGTTTCATTTTTTTCCTGAAAGGTTCAAATGATTGAAGATGAAAATACCACGAGAAAGCCTAGAAAATTGCATTGATTTAAGATAACCACAAAGCTTATTCAATAGAGGAAAATTTTCAGAAATGCTGTTTTCTAAGTGCTCACTCCCTAATCGGTGGTTAAGAGCTGTAATGAATGTTGCAAATCCTCTGGGTCAAATGAAGAGTTGGGGGTTGAAGATGGGGGCGTAAGGTGAAATAGAAACAATTCTGTGTGATTACTATTTCAACCCAACTTCAACATCAGTTTCAGAAAAGCAGGATCCTCTGTGACAATAATCTAAGACTATTCTTCTGGTCTGCATTAAAACTTCATATCTGCATTGCTATTTCCTCATGTGGAAAAATACTACCAAGTTGTTACTAGGTTATTTTTATAAAATGCTTCATCTCCATCTATTAAACAACATGCAATCAAAATTGCCAAAGAAGGTGATATATTTTATTTCATGACCACTGCAAGTACATACATTTTATTTAGCACGTTCTGCACGAGAGTTTGACACGTGATAGCTTATGGACCAAATCTGGCCCACTGCTTCTTTTTCTGAGCTGGCAGCTAAGAATTTACATAGATAGATAGATAGATAGATAGATAGATAGATAGATAGATAGATATAGATATAGATATAGATATATATTCTAATTAAAGTTTATTGGGGTGACAATTGTTATTAAATTTGCATAGATTTCAGGTGTACAACTCTCTAATACATTATCTATATCTATATTATCTATATCTCACATTGTGTGTTCACCACGCAGAGTCAGTTCTGTTTCCATCACCATATATTAGACCCCATTTACCCTCTTCTAGAACCCCCCCTCCCACCCTTACCTTCTGGTAACCCCTAAACTATTGTCTATGTCTATGAGTTTTTGTTCCTTCATTTGTTTATTTGTTCTTTTGTTGTTTTCAGTTTTATATACCACATATCAGTGAAATCATATGGTTCTCTACTTTTTCTGTCTGACAGATAGTAACAACTGTTGAAGAGGCTGTGGAGAAAAGGGAATGCAGATATATATTATTATATATCACAATTAGCTTGCTTTTTTTCATCTTAGATTGTGAAAAGGAGGCAATTTGGTAAAATTTATCATGGGATAATTTGCATTATATAATCAAGTAAACCAAAATGTAGATTAGCATTTTTGTACTGAACGAAGAACCATTTCATTCTCACAGAACAAATTAACAAAAGAAAATATGGCATGGTTATTTTAAAATTATTTTAAAAATATTAGTGAGAAATTCAATTATTTTGTCATTATCATTAATGAGAAATATTTTTGGAGCTGAGTTTTTACATGCCTGTCTTTTACATTTTCATAGAGCTAGCATCCTGGTAGAATAATTACAAAGAAGTCACAGTAACTTTACAGAATATAATTATTATGAATAATGAGAATCAACTGTATTAATTTTGTATTTTTTTACTCTTTAAAATTTTACTTTGTAATTTAAATTATAAGAGTAACAATCTAGTCCCTATTCAATGTTTGTGTGTATGCATCTATATGTGTATTTGAATTTATCATTTGCTGACATAAATCCACGAGTACAGAACAGCTTTCATGTCTAAAGTCATAAAGGCTAAATATGCATGAACAAAGTAGTAAATTGTCCTAACTAGAATTTACATTTGAATAATCTGAGGTAAATTTGAAATGCTGAACACTTTGAATTACACAATATTTTAAAGATGTACAGTTCTGTTGCTCAACTTTGAAATGTTGAATTTCTTAGCTAACATAGACAGTTGTAGATCAAGTCTTCAAGTATCATCAAGTGACATTTTGTGAAGTCATGAGAAAATGCAGAGATTTTTTGCAATAGTAGCAAATAGTAAGGGTTGCACTTCAGAGAAGTTGGTTGTATGAGAATATTGAGGGGCTGCAAAGAGGAGTGGATTTAAACTGGGACTTGAAGAATAAGAAAGATTTTGATAGAAAAAAAGTAGAGAGATGATGGGGAAAAAATAGAAAAAGTAAAGAAAAAGGTACTAAAAAATAATATATAGTTTATTTCAAGACAGTGAATAGACCAGGTTTGTTTAACTTATTTAAACATTAATTTTAATTACCCTGATACTTTTCAGTAAATCTGAATGGTTACTATTTGATTCACTTTAGGACACCTCCTTATATGCAACTGATAAACTAACACATGATTGACAATGTTTTTGCCTGGACAGAAAATGATATCCAGAGTAGAATGATCTCTTTCATTAGTTAGAACCCATCACATGTTCCATCATGTGTAAAGGCCCTACCTGCCCTATTCATTGGTTGACAAAAGTTCTCTTAATTAGAACTGGTGGAACCACTATCTCTCTGCATCAGTTTTGGAATGCAACATCTGGAATATGATTAATTTCCAAAGGCAAATATTAAAGCAATCTCCTTATAAATCAAAAAGAGAAAATGAAAGATAGAGGTTTAAGCTAAATCTGAGAAGTCTAGGTCCAGGTCAAAATCCTGTGTGTGATCTTGGGGGCCCAATCATAAACAATTATAAAGGCTTTGCATGGAAGGCTTCCTGAGAGAACGCTACTCGCAAATCAGACTTGGTCACAGCCTGGAGTGAGCTGTGGTCAAGGGTTCATTCCCCTCCCCCACCCTCAACAGCCATACTCCTATGTGTATATGCAGTCCTAGCCCAAACACACCCATTGGGAAGCCTCCTTGAGGGGCCATTGGCATGGTCCTTCCTAGGTGCTTGTGCCGAGACCTCCTTATCAGAGGTCCTTGAAGAAACCCTTCTTTACTCTGACTCAGTACTTTCCCACTCATAGCCCTACCTCTTTCCCTCCTCCAGCCCCCAGGTCCATAAAACAGCAGGATTCTATTATTTGGGGCTCCGTATGCAGTAAGACAGTGACTCCCTTTCCCCTCCATGTATATCTGTTCTCATAAATGTGACCTGGTGCCTTTCTGTGGGGGAAAATGGAAACTGGGAGCTGGCATCTTTTCCTGTTTAACCTCATGCTTATACTTTTGCAGTAAGTGAGTAAAGGCTTGACTCTGATTTTCAGTTTGGCTCATTGTCTTAACTGACCACTCCAGTACCTGGCAGCTCAGTGTTTTCTCTCTCCGACATAATCTATTTCAGCTCATTTTGAATCCAAGAGGGTGAGATGGCACTGGAACCAAGATTATTTAATTTCATAGATGATTACTTTTTCACTAAACACTATAGCTGGAGAAATTATGGAGAAAGTGTCGTTGAAGTTGCCATAGGAAATCTTAGTAGTAGAAGGGACGTTAAGAGTTTCAGTCTAATTAACACATTGTACAGATAAGGAGAATGAGGCACAGAACAGTTTGGAGCTGAGCCCTGACTGAACCAAGGCAAAGCTTTTCTTCCAGGTTACGCTCCCATTCCAGATTTTATCTTATTCAAGGACCCTCAGCCTGAGGAATTGGTGGGAGAAAGAAAAAGATGGCTTGAAGCAAGAAAAGATGGCTAAGGAAAGGAATTGTTAAGACAAAATCATTGTAGGATGTGTCTTGCATATGACATTTCTTATATCTGCTGTTTCAGCTTATTTTGGAGGTCCTAAAATTTTCTTGACGTTAGTTATTATAAGTACTCTTATAGTTATTATACAACTTGGAATCAGTGGAGAAGGAAGGAGTAGTTCTTGTCTTCAGATAATCTTTTAGAAGGCATAGGAAGCTTTATTTCCTGTATATACCAGAGACCCTACTGCTGCCGTCACACTGAACTCAAGAAGTAAACTGAACACTATACGTGACCGTTGCCTACTCCCCATCCATTAAGCAAAATGTAGTCAAGTCTTTCCTGAATCCTGAAACGGGAAAAAGTGCAGGGAAAAGCTAAGCTTGTGAACTCTCTTATGAGTTCTAATTGGGGTGACTTATCAGAATTTTTCGTAAGAATTTCTAATTGTTAAGAAAAGCCTAAACTCAATGAATCTATAAAACTCAATTTATTAACCAGATTTTATGTACCAACACATAGTATCCAAGTATAAAATAACAGCAATGATGAGCTTTGTAGAGTGTGAGACAAGAGCTTATGTGAAGGTGAATCATTTTGGAAAGCGATTGCAGAAAACAGAAATGGGTACCGGAAATGGGGACATAGAAGAGTGAAACAGGAAAGGAAGAAAATCACGTCCTTGATATGGTCACAATGACTTTCCAAAGTGCCTGTGGTCTGTGCAAAACTGTGCACCCAAAGGAGAGGGAAGCAGAGGGGACC
This sequence comes from Rhinolophus sinicus, assembly GCF_057876585.1. Lineage (NCBI taxonomy): Eukaryota > Metazoa > Chordata > Mammalia > Chiroptera > Rhinolophidae > Rhinolophus > Rhinolophus sinicus. The sequence continues at coordinate 11,609,720 of NC_142502.1, forward strand.
ATTTGTCCACCGGCTCCCATTTCCCTGGTCAGGGGTTATTCCATGGGGTGGCAACTTCGTCCCACTTCCTCACATGTGAACGCCAGGCTGATTCCTGTGGAGGGCTGTGGAGTCAGAGAAAGTCCAGAGTAGAAGGTGAGGAAACCAGACATGCACGCAGCAAGGGGAAGTGTTATCAAGTTATATCTGGGCAAAACTTACTACCATCCCAACCACTGAAGTAAAAAGTGAGCTGCAGGATGAGAGGTGGGATACAAGAAGGGTCTGAAACAATATGAAAACCATTATTTTAAAATATTGCCTGAGGTAGCCCCAGAAATTCCCTGCAGGTGACTTGGGGACAGCAATGGAGGGTGGGGTGGGGGTGGCAGTTGAGCTGTGCTCTTGGTTCCCAACACATGATTAATCCTGAATGGCTCTTCTTTGATCTGTTTTTTTATATTGGCTTCCAAGTTCTTGAAGTAAGTGTCTCCATCTAAAAACAAGTGTGGAGACTACTGTCATAAATCATTATTTCCATTAAATATACATTAAACTTTGTGAGGGTTAAAGATATAAAAATATGAAAGTCTCATACTTTTAAATTACATACAACATTTAATCTTGGAATTTATCATTAATATATTTTTAAATTTCATATTGTTGTATATTATTCATTGAAATGAGTTTATTTTTTTCTGCTGACCAAAACAATTTGATTGCAATTAATACCTAAAGTGGAATACTAAAAAAAATAACATTTTAAGCTTTTATGTGTACGGGGTCCTCCAAAGATACTCAAAATTCCTAAGTAAATATTATCGCATTTATCATTTGAATGACATTTTGGAATACGAGTAGAAACCACTTATTTTTTATTTCCCTCTTAAAAGTAGAGAAATTATGTCTGGGTAATATTCATGAACAGATTACTTGATGCAACAATTACTAAAAAAAATTTTCTCTGAATATTATATACAAATATTAATAAAAATATAAATCAGTTTGGAAAAGTACTTGTATAGAAATATTTATAATAATTTTTAACACACATTTAGAGATAAGTTAAAAGCATTCAGGAGAGTTAATGGCCCGAGTTTTTATTTGTTTTTGTTTGTTTTTTATGTTGTTTTGTTTGACATCTTGTTTCTATCATTGATCAGCTGGAACTAGAACAACACTGGGCAAATAGTGAAACTATGTGTATTAATATTAATGTAAAATATAAATATTTACTATATACAGTTTGAAGAACATGTTTAAAGATTACACTTTGTGGAAATATAAAAATATGTGTGTGAATAATAACCACCAAATTTGTAATAGTGATAGTCTCTGGGCAAAGAGAATGAAGGGAGAAGAGAGAAGGCTTCTTATATATATGTTATAATATATATATTTTGTATATTATATATAATATTTTATATATAATATACTTTATATATTATATATTATATGTATTTATAGTTGTGTATTCTATATTATATTATGTATTATAAAATTCTTAATTTTATGTAATGATGTATTATATGTTATGTAGATATAAATAAAATATATTATGTGTAGTATATATTATATATTCCTAGAGGTATATAATTATTCTAATTATAATATAATTATATAATATATAATTCTTATATATTATATAATATAGTATATTATATAATAGTATAATATAATTATTCTAATTATATATATAATTTTAAAGGTGAAGAATCTTGTACTGTTCTCCATACATTCCTTTATGTTGGAAAGATTTCATAAAATATAACTCATTCTTTTAAGAAAGAAAGGAGAGAAGGCAAAGAAACACAGTGATAACTCTATGCAAATGACAAAGACACAGTTTACAACATAGAAAATTAAAAGCAATTTAGGGTCTGAGGACACGCTGAGGAAGAGTGTTCCCAACAGAATTAGCACTTATATGGGAAAGCACAGTTCAAGTTCAAATGGTAATGGTTGGTACTAGAAGCTCTCCATTGTGAAGTGAAAGGCATACAGTTAAATTCTTATGTTTGGATGGTAAACCATTCTGTTAAGAACAGAATTTTATTTAGTATTTTTTTTCCTTTAAATTCATCCTCTAAGTAGGATAGTTATAGTTTAAAAAAAATAAAACGAGCTTTATAAGTATTTGAGCTTTCTAAATGAACTATTAACTTTTTTATTTTATAAAAATTACTGTGACCATATCAATGACATATGCATTCAAATTAATTGATATGTATATATATATTTGTATATATGTATATTTGTGTATATATATATACATATATATATATATACACAAAAATACATACATATATATCCTTAAATTAAACAAGACGTTATTATTCCTTATTTTCTTGGCTACTTACATCTGAATTAAGTGAAAAAGCTTGCACTTCTGTTTCAATCAGGCATGACTGATCATTTTGTAGTTTAGACCTGAATCAAATATTTAGTATATAGAGCAAATATAAGCTCATAGGTCGTGTTTTAAAATCAGAAATACTTTTTAATGAAAGAAACATGACGGTAACATTTTGCATATATTTAAACACTCTTCTCTGATAACTGGTCATACTGAGAATTCAGCTAGATAAATTAAGAAATAATGTTAAAAATGAAGGCAATATTTGGCGCTTTTCATTGGAACTTTACTTGTAAGGATGGTTTACACAGCCCACAGAGATCTAACAGTTTCTAAGCCTCTACTTTTTTCCAACAGTGTTGGCATAGACCACATCCATGACTACATGGACGAATTATTGTGGGAAAAAAATCACAAAATTGGCACATGTGGGATTGTTATCAGTTTTTACAGTTATGGTTATTTCTCTACTTTGGTCAAATATTTTCAGTGAGTGAAACATTCCTGGTAACTATAACTTTGTGTATTACTTGAATTTATTTTTTTCTTTAAATATTCTTGACAATAATATACTATCATCCTATTTTAAATGATCGCTACATTTTGTAATATTTTTATCACAATATTTCCCAGAAACTTTGTGGCAATTTTTATAATATTATCCTGCAAGATTTGTTTTTTTTTTTCCTTAAAACCAAAAAAGCTTTCAGGTGATGGATAGTTATAACATTCCATCACAACATTTAGATTTTAAATCTTTAGATCAGATGACAGTATCTCCTTTCCGTCCTTTGCTCCTTAGAATAGCACTATGTAAGAATCCTATTTAATGTTGTTGAAGGCATGATGATGATGGAGTTGAGACACAGAACAAGAAAGCAATAATCACAGCATCTGTATTTCCAGGTACTTTTGTTGTTGATTTTGTTGCCATAGTCATCTGAGCCTCATGATTCACTCAATGTATTAAGACATTGTAATCAACATTACCTTAATCTGGTTAGAAAACCATAACTACGTACTTGACCATTCAAAATTATTTGTAGAATTTTAAATAGTAGCAGGAAGTGAGAATTTTATCTTTATAGTTTAATAGCTGCAGCATTATATTCATTGTTTTAACAGGGACAATAATATCCCTGAACCCATCATTTTGTAGTGAAAACACCACAGCCTGGAGACAGTTCAGTTAAATATTCTCAGCTACATAAACTTTCTTCAATCCCCAGATACTCTCTTCATCAGTCCATCCGTCACTGAACTGTCTATTTTTCTGTTTCACATTCATGTTCTCAGTGGGTTGTCTGACCTTGGATTAAACATCTGACTTGCCACAGGTTGATGTTTGGGTGTCCTTTCAAATCCTAGTGGCATTTGGTAGAACTTTCAGTACAGAGAAGTAAAGCATAATATCATGTTCTCAGTAAGATAAAATGTCACCATCCTTTTCCAAGTCATCAAGAGGTTAGAGGTAATGCCTTTAAAATAAACTCACCTAACCTGCAATCTTTTAAACCTGGAATTAGACCAATTTGCTTATTTGACAGTCAGTTGCTGCTCTATTGACTCTCCCTTTATAGAAAAACATAAACTAGAGGGGAGAAAAATGATGAAGGAAAATACCAAGAGAAGCAATAAAAGAGAAGAAAATATTATGTTTCATATGGCAGGATTTCTAGATACTTTGGCAATTTAGATTTATCCATTATTCTCCAGGATTTCAGACATAAATTGGGAAAATTTATCATTTCTACATTATTACTGTTACCTAAACCTACTCTGTCAATCTTTTTGTCTAATTAACTCAAATCAAGATTTGCCACTCTAATAAACAGAAAATTATATTGGCTAAGAGAAATTCAGTGGTATTGAACTAATGAAATATCTGTCCTTGAAGAAATCATTTATGTTTTCTGTGACTCAGTTTACTCACTTAGCATAGATAATCTTTAGAGTCCCTTCTGGTCCTATAAGCTTATGATTTCATGAATTTTCTTAGGAAAAATGAGAAACATATTTTCCCTTCATAATGCAGGCCTTAAATTATGATTTTTATTATCATAATTGCAAAATGAGATTTAGGTTTTATCTTTGGTATGAATCTTTGTATTGGATTACATAAAGTAAATGTTTATAAAAATAAAGTCTTCCATTGATTCTCTTCCTGCATTATCTTCTGTTGTTAGCCTTCTTCTCAATAGATGGTGCTGTTTTCTCAGAGACGTTACTTATCTTATTCCTCATCAAAAGATCAGAGAAATTAGCATTATTCTGTAGTAATCATTAATTAAAGAAATCAGACATATAAGTAGAAAATCAATTACAAACAACTCAGAAACATAATGGGGAAAATGGATTGTTGAATGATTAAAGAGCTCCATTGAAACCTGCACTATTTGCAGAATAGATGAAGCAAATATTGTAGCTCACCATGAAAATTCCATGTTCACTACATACATAGAACACATAGATACCCCAGTAGGAAGAAAATCCTAAATAAAGTGTTAAAATCATTATTTCCTTTAACAAACATAAATATGTATTATTCCATGTTAACATGTAGGATTTGAACATGCACAATACTAACACAATTTATATCAATCTCAATTGATATTGAGCGTTTGCATACTCTGCCAAGTAAACCCAGAGCATCTGGGAAACAGAAAATGGGCCACAAACTCTTTTGAAATCATTACCCTGGATAAAGACATTTTTTATTTTTTAAGAGCAACCATTACAACTTCCTATATTATAGTTTATAATGCAGAATTGTACTGCTTTTGGTCAATTCTAGCTGGTTCCTCCTTTTGGAGGCATTGAAACACAGTCACATCCTGCACTTTTGAACCACCCTACCTATTCCCAAGTCAGATCTCCCTAGCACATCTGCAGCTGCTAACTGCAAACTGGTCTAGGCAACACAACTGTCATATTTGGTACAACAAAGCAACACTGTGGTGAGACACCAGGAAAACTTCCTCTATGAGTGTGGCCATAGGATGGAAGGTGGAGTGGGGTAAGGGCTACATGACAAGGGAAGGGACGGTGGAGATATGGGACAGCAAAGAAACTAGCAGGAGTTGGAATGTTGCCCAGGTTCAACTCTGAAAAGAACTGAAAATGAGACCTGGCCCCCAATGAGAGGAAATAAACTGGCATTCCTCTTGCATTATTCACAAATTACTGTTTCCACAACTTCTGCCTAAAGGACTGTGGGATTCTGCCCCAGAGCCCTCTTGAAGCGAGCTCTAAGATAGAGCGCTTTTTTTTTTTTTTTTTGGTCGGAGCTTTACATCTGTTCCTGAAATTTGGGGTTCTTCTTTATCACTGGTGGGGGGGATTGAAAAGTAGGTTTTTGCACTCAAACAATAACCACTCTCTGTATTCATTGTCACTTCACATTCTCCCTTTTACTTCTCTCATCCTCCCTCCCAACACTCTGCCTGGGGACCCAGGTGTCCCTTTACGCCCCTATTAATCACTGAAATCACCGCTCAGAGTTCGGGCGCCTTTCTTACCTGACAATCACATACATGACCAGGAAGTTTCCGAAGAGACCCACCACGCACACGATGGAGTAGAGGGCCATGATGGTGATGGCCGTGATCATGGAAGGACTGCTGGTCGGAGGGCACAAGCTGTCGCTCGCGCCCAGCTCGGTGCGGTTCGGACCGCACGGGTCGGACAGGTTGCCATCTAAGTGGGAGAAGTTGGCCCAGGAACCGGGGCTAGGTGCTGGGGAGCAACTTGAAGAGTGCGTGAAGGGATCAGTGCAATTACTGGCGTTCCTGGGGACGGTGCCGCTGTCCATGGTGCTGGCGGCCGGCTGGGACCCACGTTGCGAGGTAACCGCGAGCACCCGGACTTTTCAGGTTCCACGCGCCTCAGCCGCTTCTCTCGCCGCTGCCACAGCTCCTGCTATTTCTTACACAGACCAACCCTGGCGGAGCTAGAGAGGAACGTCAGGCAGAAGTGGGAGAACTGAATATCCGTCATCCTCTTCTTGTAGCCCCCCTCCCACCTTAATAGTACAGAGACACATCCCCAACACAGCACCGCTGGGGGAGGGGACGGAGGGCTGTGCGGGATCCAGAGGCTGGAGGGGAGGGAGGAGAGAGAAGGGGTGGATTTTGCGCAAAGCGGTCCAAGGAGTTGTTCTCCCCACTTGGCCCTCTTCTGTGCAAACACCTCTAAGGAGGGGCAGGATGGGGAAGAGAGTTGGAAGGAAGGGGTGGGGAGTGAGACAGACAGTTTTTGGCAGCAGTAAAGCATAAGAAAGGGTGGGGGCTGTCATCACTGTTTTCCCAGCGCCGTTTTCTCTGTGTGATACAACAGGGAAGAGATTGGCCTCTTGCAACCCAAGCAACCCTGACACCCCAACTCTCTACTGTCTGTTGCAATCATTTAGGGCAAGGAACACACGTTCCTCTTCTTCAGCCCTCCTTCCTTGCCTCAGTCCCACGCATCCTTGAAAAGGTAGCTGTGCTTTTCATATTGCTAAATGAGAATTTCCAACCCTTCAAACATGCCTGAAACAAGAGTGAGCCTTTCTCTGAAAAACAAATGGGAAACATCAACTTTTGTGGAGAAAACCTATTCCTCTTATTGTATATTTCCTTGATTTCTCCTAGAGTAGAAGATCCAGTTGCATCTGATTTCTATCCGGGTGGGAAGAGGTACAAGAGTGGGTCACAGAAATCAGGGAATTCCAGGAAAGTTAACAAAAGATAATGGTTAACCTCCACATCTTAAATCCCATAGATCCATTTGGAATTATTAATTATCCATTTTATCTCCAGACTTCCTACAAGGATGTGTGCTTCCCAATAGAACATTGTTAAAACCAAACACCATTTGCATTCATTCAGTCTGTTTTCTAGTGTTTTGATTCCAGGAGGAATCTCATAGACAACTGGAACTGGAGTGGCCCACATAAGGTTGAGGAATATTGATACATTTTTAAGTGTAATACCTCACTTTGAAGTCCACAAATACTTCTGTTTTAGAAATAAATTGGCAAATCAACCGGGGTAAGCTTTTTTTTTCTTGTAAAATTAACACTAATTTTGAAGTAATTCTCATTTTTACACATCTGTATGTTTGTGTGTGTATATATATATATATATATATATATATATATATATATATATATATATATATATATATTTTTAACAATACACCTTGGCACCAAATGCTGCCATTCGTTGTAGAAAGTTATACTTTTGGGGAGCAGGAATGAGGGAACTCAGAAGGAAGTGGATGAGGGAACTCAGAAGGAAGATTTAATTCTAATGTTATTTTTATCATTTCTTTTAAAACAGGTAACTCACAGGTGAACTCTGCAATTATAGGTTGTTTTGCCAGTATTCAGTATTTTTCTTATCCTTTTACATTATAGGCTATACTCTCAGCAATAAAATGTCACAAAAATCTCCTAGAGACTAACAAAAAAATACCTGACCACATTTTGTCCTATAAACTAATATATCAATTCACTCACACTGAGCTGAAATCTGTCTGCCATTATTCTGTCTCTAGACGACACATACAACCAGCCTAAGCTGACTTCATGTGAACAACAAATAGGTACAATGTCATAAGCCCTGGCCTTGAAGTCAAATCATTTGGTGAATCTTAGATTTGTAACTTTTTAGCTGTATGAGTTTGGATATGTTACTTCACCTTATTGAGTGACAGTTCTTTTTATCAGTAAAAAGAAATGTAACAATACCTCATATGTCTATTAGTAGGATTAAATGAGATACAGATTGGGACAGTAGTTGTTTAATAAATGATAACTGTTATCATTACTTCATATATTTGAAAGTAGCTTAGTAATCTCTTCTACAAGTTAAACATTAGCTCCCTTCAGCTGTTTCTAAGATGTAGTATTGGGTTATTTTAGTAGCCTTGCCTCTTTTCTATTCACATTATAGTTTGTTCATCTGCTCTTAATGTACAGTTCCAGAGTTAAAAGCAGTACCCCAAGTTTGGCCTAACCAATGAAAAGTGAGGAAGAGTCTAAACCTCCTCTTTTTGAACACATTGCTTTCTTGACTCTCCTGAGGTTTAGTATTGACAAAATTTTCTATACACGATCCAGGTCAGTTCAACAAATACTTATTAAAGATCTCCTTTGGATCAGGTGCTGGAGTTAAGAAAAGATAGAGACGACTGTTTTCAAATGCAGGAGCTTACTTCTTATACTTGATGAGTCATGTTTTCCTCTCCTATAAATTTATAGTTGTTTCAGAGGCATCTGAGTACAACAGTATAGGATTTTTATTTTCAAATTACATCTTTAGATGCAGTTCATGATTCAAATCTAATAAGATCTTTTGGAATGGTGATTCTGTCATCTTTTATATGCATGCTTCCTACTT